>NW_026920495.1:30000-175697 GCF_032062105.1 Saccostrea cuccullata | reverse complement strand
CGAATACCATGGATATATCAAAGTGAGATGGAAGTCTAAAACACTTTTTATGCCCTTTTAGACTTTGGTCCGGCCGGTGCTTTTTTACTTTAACCTGTCCACGGGCAATTTTATTAGTCCGTCAAAAATAACAAGAGGCCCATGGGCCACATTGCTCACCTGAGTAACTTGGGTGATGCAGATCTTTTTAAAAGATGCTTCCACATAAGTTTCAGCTTTCCTGGCCCAGAGGTTCTTGAGAAGAAGTTTTTTAAAAATTTATTCTATATATTTCTAGGTTAAACTTTGATTCCCTATTGTTGCCCCGCCCTACCTCCGGGGGTCATGATTTAAACAATTTAATATTTACACTACCCAAGGATACTTCCACATAAGTTTCAGCTTTCCTGGCCCAGTGGTTCTTGAGAAGAAGATTTTTAAAGATTTATTCTATATATATCTATGTAAAAATTGGATTCCCTATTGTGGCTCCGCCCTACCCCCGGGGGTCATGATTTTTACAATTTAATATCTACACTATCAAAGGATGCTTCCACATAAGTTTCAGCTTTTCCTGGCCCAGTGGTTCTTGAGAAGAAGATTTTTAAAGATTTGTTCTATATGTTTCTATGTAAAACTTGGATTCCCTATTGTGGCCCCGCCCTACCCCTGGGGGTCATAATTTTTTTAATTTGATATCTACACTACCCAAGGATGCTTCCATATAAGTTTCAGCTTTCCTGGCCAAGTGGTTCTTGAGAAGAAGATTTTCAAAGATTTGTTCTATATATTTCTTTGTAAAACTCGGATTCCCTATTGTGGCCCCGCCCTACCCCCGGGGGGTCATGATTTTTACAATTTAATATCTACACTACCCCAGGATGCTCCCACATAAGTTTCAGCTTTTCTGGCTCAGTGGTTCTTGAGAAGAAGATTTTTTAATGACCCCACCCTATTTTCGTATTTTCTTGATTATCTCCCCTTGGAAGGGGTCTTGGCCCTTGATTTTAACAATCTAAATTCCCCTTCACCTAAGGATGCTTTGGACCAAGTTAGGTTAAAATTGGCCCAGTGGTTCTTGAGAAGAAGTTGAAAATGTGAAAAGTTTACAGACGGACGGACGACGGACGCCAGGTGATCAGAAAAGCTCACTTGAGCTTTCAGCTCAGGTGAGCTAAAAATGAATAAATAAAATTAATGTTGCAATATACTTTTTATACGTATTTGAAATAAACAAAGCATTTCGTAGTTGTTTATACCAAGAATTTGTTGAAATCATGCAATTAGGAACTACGATCGCATCCCCGATTTCAGTCATTTTTCTCTATACATTACTACATCATCTAAACTTCCGAAATATTTTTTTATGTGTCATATACTAAATCATTATCACTTAAATGTTTAATTTCATACCAATGAGTCCTAAAATTAAGCTCTAACTTCCCGCCAAGAAGCTAGAAAGTTAAAAATAAATATAGGTTTTTCCAGTGAAAGCTGTCGAAAATTTGAACATCGCTAATTTCTTTTTTCTCCCGAGAAAACTTTATTAGTCCGTTCGGACTAATTAGCTTAATTCAATTTTTATTGGTCCGAATGAAAATGTATGAGTCTGAGACTAACGGACTAACGTTAATGTCGAACCCTGACAGGTGTCTAATCCTTGTGACAAGACCTTTCTTTGGGTACCACAAGATTTGACCTCTTGACCTTGGAATTTTACTCAATTTTGCAAAAAATATTACACATTACTTTTGAACATTTGGTGCTAGGGCTTTCATTTGTCAATATGGGCATTCATTGAGACAAGACCATTCCATGGCTATAAATGTTTTTACCTTGACCTTAGAGTTTGATCAGCGAGCAAAACATTTAATGTAAAATAAAGATTATTTAGGATTTAGACACTCAATTTTGTCTTTGCTTGAACAGTTACTATATTAATGATATCAAATGTTATAGTTAAGAACAAACTAATTAGGTTTACTGAACATGCTTTGGTTATTGCAATATAGTGATATTTTCCTTCCTAATCTTAATTATTTGGTATTCATACCTGCAAGAACCTCTACTAATATGACTTTATAAGCTGTAACCTTTTTCATAACATAAGGAAACAATTATTTCAATGTTTGTGTGATTAAAGTCAATTCTAACTTGTAGATATTAAACATTGTTAAACATTTCCTTTTACAGAAGGTTTTTATAAATTTCTTCCTGTTTCTGAATTTCCTGCATATTAAATGTTAGATACACTGTGTAAATTTGAAGCAAGAAAAACGTTGAGAAATTAAGTTTGAGTTTTTCTATTTTATCATTCTGGATTATTTTTTTTATTAGGATAAAAATCATATATATATAATCTCAAAAAGGTTTGCTATGATTAATTTGGTCGTAAGTTATTTCCAGTGTATTTTATTCTGTATTCTTCAAAATCATTTGGTAGCGGATCCGCTGTGCTACGGGACATATTCTAATTGTGGTGAGGGGCTGAGAGCTTGTCCTGCCCAGGAAACAGTCAGATTATTCAAACTAAATTGTTCCCAGCTTGTTTAAATGCCTTAATGCTACAAAAATATATATAGAGTTAAACAATGCCATAGACGGCAAAGCAATCAACCTGATGTATTTCTGTGTGGAGTCACTAACAAATCCGATTTTACCGTGCCTTACAGTTGTACAAAAGCATTATAATAAGCTAACTGATGCGAGTTCTTGAGAACATAAGCTCCACCAGGAACCAAAAGGAATGACGATGATGTGAGTTCTACTTCATATAATTAATTACCTATGAGGAAACTCACTGGGTCATTCAATGCATCCCCACCACTACCCCCCAGCCTTCTACTGCGCCCTCCCTTTACCAGGTCCAGTACAATCTCTTTATTTAGCTATATAGCTTTAAATAGCTTTATAGCTTTATCAAGCTATTCAGTATAGCTTAATTTAGCTATTTTACTGTACTTTTTTCTCAAAGGTGTAATTTTCTCAGTATGTACAAAAAAGCGCACCTTGGTGCAGTGATGAAATACAACTTTGAACTCTTCTTAAAATAATGCATGTAAAATTCACTCATCAAATTACGTCTCCTTGAGAGACTTTGTAATCAAAGTTCTACAAGTTTTGGGGCTATATAAAGCAATTGATACAGTTACTTCTGCAATGATATTATAATGGAGACCAATTATGTTCAACAAGATAATTGATTGGTAACAGTTCAGCACAATGAGAAGCAATCATGCCTCAAGGCACCCAAGGTAGTGGACAGTTAGTCTAACAATAGATATTCTCTTTTTGCTTAAAAGTATTCAAAAGCTGCAAAGTTAGAACTATCCTTGATTTTGGTTGTTCTTTTGATAGCCCATAGTTGAAATATGAAGAGTCAAATACATGCGACTTTTTGTTTATTTTCAGCTAAAAACATTTTTGTGAAAAACTGTATAAAAATAGCTGAATAAAGCTATTTTGAATAGCTTAATAAAGCTATATAGCTATTTAAAGCTATATAGCTAAATCAGGAGATTGTACTGGACCTGTTTACGAAATTCCTAGATCCGCCACTATAAAGTTCTACATCGTATAATTGTTTACCTATGAGGAGAACCTGTCCGCGTCCATGGACCGTGACGATGAAATCATGCGTGACATCCCTAATCGTATACAAGTCTTTTGTTCTCCCAGAATCTGTCATTTTACCATAGACATATAGAGAGGGACCGCTGACTCATTTTCCCGCCAAATTATCTTCATGTTTTCGCAGCGCCCTCACCGGGAGGCATAGAAAGACTTCTTGTCAATATGGCCGAGAACCAAATAGACGATATTGCTGATGTATTTGAGGTAAATTATCTGAATCAAAGAATTATTTTGCTTATCCAACAGGTTATAAATGTCTTTAATTATCTTCAAAAGATAAATTTAAATTCTTTTTTATATATCAGTTACTTTTTAACATAAATTTGCTCGAGACTGTCAGACCTCATGGCACGACCACGAGGCGTAAACACGTTAAACAAAGTTTATTAGAACTACGTATTTATATATATTTTAACTTTAAAAGTGATAACGATGATTAATTAATCATAATTAAAAAATATAGGAAATCATGGGAGACGACTTTGATGAACCAGCCATATCTGCGAAGAATGCTGGTGACCACATAGTACATGTAAATGTTGCATTGGTAGAACGAGTCATGGGTGGAATCAAAAGTGATGCTCTTTTACCTGACCATTTTAGAACACTACTTGATTCTACAACGGGTAATTATTAAGTTCTTCATTTGAAACGGCTTTGATAAGTTTTTTTTTGCATTAAATGTTGCAGTTTCTGTTTATTTAAGAAATAAACAACAGTTTGATCATATCCTGTGAAGCCCAAAAGGGCTTCTCAGTAGATTTGATCACGCACCAACTAAAAGTTATTTTCCCAGTGAACTTTTTTAAATTGTTGTTTATTACTTTTAATTACATTTGAGACAAATAATTTCAAGTAAAATTGCATTTATACAAAAGGGTCGCCTTATTTTTATGTTGTGATATGCAGTGACCTAGATAATGTTTGATCAAAGTTAGTTTACCTTGCTCCAACATTTGAAAGTTTACTTTCATATTTAGCAGTCCAGCTCAGGAAATACCTGTATATAGTGAAAGAACAATGGTCACTGCTGAAAATAATCTTTCTCTTTCACAAGTTCTTAAAATATTTGAAGGCAAAAGTTATGGTATAGCCTGTTTTAGTTTATATATCTCCAAAGGAATTTCGGGTTAAAAAGGTATGTGTGCTTCTAGGCTAATTATAGTATTCAAAATGTACCTTATTCACATCAAAAGTGGGGAAATTTTTGTCTTAGTTGTCAGATTCATTGTGAAAAGGGCCACAATACAGCAGTTATTATGAAAGGGTCTTTTGCAGTTTTAATACGTGGCAGTACCGTGGAATACCTAGCTTGATTATTAAAAAGTGTACATGTACATCGCCATGGTGAATTTTACTTCAACAACCAAAAAAAAATGGAAAACCGAAATCTTGATGAATAAAAAACATAAATTTTAAGGTGGGAAGCATATAAACACAACTGTTACAATGAGCTGTGCCTTTTTGCAAGTTTTGTTAAGCGTTAAGCATTGAATTCATATTATGGGATGTCTTCACTCCTACAACACACCTGGCTGTGCTGACAAATTAAATACCGCACGTTAGCACAGTATGATAATTTGTCGGCACGGCCAGGTGTGTTATAGGACCAAAGACATCCCAAAATATGAATTCAATGCTTATATTTACATTCTTTAATTTTTTCTCTTTTTAATTGTTTATTTTAATTGGTAATCCTTAATCTGAATTTAGCGCCCTTCAAAACTGGTATGCTTTATAGACGTAAGAGCTGTTTGTGAAGTTTGTGAAGTCATAAATATAAATAACGCAAATGAACATTGTGAGAAAAAAATGACAAATTAATTTAAACACACATTTGTTGTATTTTCAACGTTAATTTAACGGTTAATCTATTTTATTAAATTGTGTCAAAACAATGTACATTTTGGTTGCCTAGAGTATTGAAAATGCGTCTAGTTTCTACTTTGTATTCTAACATGCGCTGACAAGGTTTCGCTGAAACCTGAAAAATGTGTGTTGAAGACATTTGAACGTCGTGGATTTCTAATGGATTTCGTAAAGGAAATTACACTGAATGTAAATATAAAAAAAATGTTTATCTTTTTTTGCATCATTAACACGAATTTTATTTGATTGTTAATATTATATCAGTGAGTTGTAGTTACAGTTACATTATAACAGTCATAATATAAAATAATTATTTGCACATTTTTCTTCTATTAATTACATGTCCTCCTAAAAGGGGAGATATACTTATGTAAATCTTAGTATTAAACATTGTCAAGTAAATTGCAAAGTAATTCATATATAAAAAGCAGAAATGCAAACACTATCTTATCAACTGTAAAAAATAATACATAAAATATGTATTTACAGCAGACCAGTTGATTCCAGCGTTAAAACTACTTGACCCTATTTTCAAGTCTGAAATCTTCTCCTCTTCAGCTAAGGAAAAGGCATGGCACAATTACCACCTTCTACAGCCATTACTTATAGATGAAATATTTAAAATTGTCAAAAATCGTCAGTTGTCAGCCCTTATCTCTTTAAAAACAGCGGAAGAAATCATGAAAAAAAATTCAGACCCTTTTCAATCTTCTCTAAACTCAAATGAGTTGAGATCTGGAGAGAGAGATATAGTTGCATATATTGCAGGGTTTGTTTTGTTTAGATGCAAAAAAAAATTTAGTTCATTTCCTGAAATTGAAAAATGTCTAGAAAAACTTGTCGACAAAGATGGGGCTACGAAATTGATTTCTGTTAAATCGAGAGGTGGATTAACTCAGCCATCCTCAGAAATTATAGCTTTTTTTGTAATTTTGGAGCTAGTCTTTAGAAACTTGTGTTCATCAATGTCAGTTCCTCTACTTCAAAAATTTACTGACTCTATTTGTTCAGAAAGCAAGGCTGTTTCAATTTTTTATGATTGTACTTATCATTCCGACTCAAAGTCTGAGGTTCAGGAGAAATTGTTTTTTACAATTTTGTCTACTTATCACAAAGTCAGATGTCATGCAAAATGCAGGCAAATGATGGAAAGATTCTATTTGAAAACAAAAACATCTAGCAAGCAAAAAGCTCTACGGAAATGTATTGACTAGTGTGTTTTTTGAAACATCCAGGAAGCTTTTAGCACTACTATGTCCATTAAAAAACCTGTTTTTTTTTTACCATGTTGACTTGACAAAATTATATAATATTGAGTTCATTTACTTCATTTAGGGTAATTGTCATATGAACTAGAGGAAAATTATCAGTAATAACAAAATATTAGTGAATGTAAATCTGTTATTTAATTTGAAATTTTAAATTTCATGCAAATAATGTTCATATACTTTATGTTGGTCTAATATGTTCAAAATACATTATCCATTTCATATTGTACCATTCCATTTTACATGAAAGGGCAGATCAGTCTAACTGCATACAACCAGTTACTAACATACAATTAGAATTTTAAAGTCTTCAGAGCCTCCTTAATTACTTAAAAGTTTTAAAAGCTTTACATTCCATCAGTATCTGTACATAAGAAGAAGATAACATACTTGTGAAATAACCCGTATACATGAGTATAGCTTATAAATATTTACATAATTATGTAACACTAAACAGTAGCATTCTCCAAACAACTCACTGCTTTTGAATTTCTTGGGGAAAATAATACACAAGCTCAAAATGCAATGTCCAATTGTATGATTAATTTCTTTTTATTCTCTTTAGTGGGGAGGTTGATATGACTGTCTGCCTTTTATCACCCCTCCCAGCTGTGTTGCCCTTTGGTACAATATTCATTGCTAGGCTCCTTTGCATTCTTAGCTGGTTTTCCTGGTAGCTTATAATGAGACATATGAAATATGTTTAAATAAATCCTCTGTTTAATAATTGGACTTTTTTTTAACATTTCATTTTCATTGTTTATATTTCTAAGTGGCACTAAAATTTAATAAAAATGCATTTTAAACTTTAATTTGTTTTAGGTTTATTATTTATACATGTATACAGAAACGAGGGATCTCATTTTTTTTTGATACTTTTTATATATTTATTTTCTTTTTAAAAATTTTTTGCAGATACCTGAACTGGTGTATAGTAGGGTTGTCGTGCCTAGCCCCAAGTCCTCTGTGCCTCCCAAAATGTTCCTCAAGGGGGTCTTGACAAAATACTTGACTTAACAAGTATGGAACACCTTGTTGAAGCAAATACTTGGTGGCATCAATAAAGGAATTGACTGCAAATAGTTAAACATATATTGAGGTCTTCATCGTAGAAAAGATCGAGCAGCTTAATGGTGACTGTTTTGTTCTGGTTTGAATTGTTCAGTAATGAAAATGTCTTACCAGTCATCACTATTCCTTCATGCGTCTGGGTCGAGAGGAACATTTTATTTTTTTCCTGTTTGGAAAAACCTTGTCTAGTCATGACAGCTTGCTTCCATTCTTCAAGATACCCCAAAAACACCGTCTTTAAAAACTGGAAAAGATTTTATACAGTTTTACATAAACCAGATGACTGTGGAATGAAGACAAAAGGAACATAAAAGGGATGCCCTGCACTATTTCACCTCAAATCTAGGGTCATCAGGCAAGGTGTATGCAGCTAGGTCAGATTTCCTTGTGCGAGTGGCCTCATGCAGGGAACGTCCATTAAGACAATCAAAAAATCTGTCCACTAACATGAAGAACTTGGATGTTTCACTCATCTCTGGGCCATAATAGGCAGACATTACAGAGGACACTGTGTGGCTTAAAACCTGTAGTAGATAGATCATTTTGTGGAAGACTTGTAAACAATATAGGCTAGAAATGATTTGTACAGTAAATGGTAAAGTGTTCCTGTGCTGCCAGACGAACATTCATGGTGGATGAAGGAGTGAGGTATATGTGGTCAAATCTGAGCTTTGTCCTGTAAAGTTGTCCCTGCATATCATCATTGTATACTTTCTCAACATGTGACCACAGGATGTTAGTGTTTTTCTAATTTCAAAATGAAAGAATAATAGCTTTCAGTAATAACCATAAGTAATGACAATTACCTTTCTCATGATCTCTCCAGGGCTAAAAGTTACGGTAATCAACAGATTTTTTTTAATTTTTTTTGCTTCTAAGTACATGTACTCACCCAAAGATACCTAGTCCCACCTGTGTGTGACTTGTATACATTGTTTCTGATCGTCTTGATCAGATGTGGGACGTCTGAGAAGAAATAAACAAATCTCTTCTCCATGGCATATGGGTTGTCAGCTCTATAAACGACCTCTTCATTCCCAGTCCTATGGAGCCTGTAAAGTCTTTGATTTGGAGATGCCTTGTCGCTTGTCGATGAAATGACCTATATACATTAAGTCTGATTAAGGTATATGCTTTGGTTTGTGAGTATCTAATACCCCTTCTGAACATAAATCATTCAACTAAGATATCATGTTATTGTTAGGAGAAAAGTCTAAAAATAATTGAATCTGTCCTGATAATTAACTTCAGCTCTGACATTAATCAGAAAATTAACTCCAGGTAAAAAAAAATTTACCGGTACCATAGTTTTTCAAAACTTTTAGGTAGTCTATTATGTGTTTGACATTTTCCAGGTAAAACTGCATTTTTTTTACTGTGTATACTATCAATATATGTTCATGTAATATTTGTAGTGTGGATCCACTTTTATGAAAACTGGCAGTTCACCTTCAAACCACTGGTAATCTCCAGATAAGCTATTGCTTTCCACAGTAAGGGATAAAGCTCATCAGCAGTGGAAGATCTGGTTGGGAAGTGCCCAATACTCATTTTGATGTGGGAATTGATGCCTACCACCATAAACACTAAGACTTGAGTGGCAATTCTCTTTGTTTCATCCTACATTTCAGAAGAAAGGTAAAGAAATTATAAGTGGATTTGTGATGCGTTGTATTTTATTACAGCAATGAATGGGATTTTGCATCACTAATTATTGAAATTTTATCATTTTTATGACTTTCTTTCACAGAGAGAATTTTATTCAACCTCATTAAAAGACCAAGTGTCCGGATTGGTGAATCCAACAACTTGATTGCTCCTTCTATCGTAAACAAGGTCTGCCTTAACTTTCATCTCGTCATGCAGCAAACAAACAAACTTTTTTTCTGATGGTAAATCAGCAGCTATCTTTTTCAGCTCCTTTAACCAAATATTTTATTGAAAGATCAACATAAGCACTGCAATGGCATGTATCTTCACTGTAACTATATCACTGTTTTCACCTTATCTGTATCAGTTTCAAACACATGAACTTTAAATATGTTTTGAATACTTTGACTCTTGTATTCAATATATTTATTACATTATGTTTGAAATATTAAACATTTCACCTGCAATGCTTCAGCCTGAAAACCAGAATGTGGCTGGATGAAGTTTGTGTAGTCCCGAAGTGTAGCCTGGTTTGGAAGTTTCAGAACACCACTTTCTCTGAGAGACTCATAGGCCTTTGGACTTTGGCACCGAAGAAATATGGCAAACCTTATCATCATTGGATGCCATCTCATACCTGATTTGTGGTATTAGGTATTATTATCATGCTTCCTTCAAAGACTATGGAATATTACTTTGCAAAGGTTTTTGACAAAAAATGAACAGTCTGTATATTCATACGAAGGGGGGAAAAACTTAGAAATTGGCAAGGTTCTTAGCATCGTCACAAACCACGGCCAAAATGTACGATCCTCTCCCATTCTGGCCGTGGTTGAACGAGCAGAGAATTCTTCGTAGCTCATTAAAATATTGACCAATGTGAGAAAACCATAGTCGGATGATGAACTTTATTGCGACCTTTCAATGTCCAATCGCAGTATAGAAAATTTTTCTTGTACACTGTTGAAGTCAGTTGTTGATTTCAATTGCAATGGAAACAAAACTTGCCACAGACTGAATATGAAGTCACAGTAGAGAGGCGTAAATATTTAAGAAATAAGGTATCATTTCTTGAGTTTTATTGGGATGTAAAACAGGTTGGTCACGAGATCAAATCCCATAAAGCCCAAAGGGCTTTAATTTGGGCTTTATGGGAGATTTGATCATGTGCCAACCTGTTTTACATCCCAATAAAACTCAAAAAATGATACCTTATTACTTATAATTACATTTGTGACTTATTCGTACTCTTTAAATTTGCCTGATTGTCACTTTTAACGTGTGAAATGCATTATTTTCCCGTGGGAATCTGGGTTAGAATAGGTCCTCAGTACCCCCTTGCTTGTCGTAAAAGGCGACTAAATGGGGCGGTTCTTCGGATGAGACCGTATTAACCGAGGCCCCATGTCACAGCAGGTGTGGCACGCTAAAGATCCTTCCCTGCTCAGTAAGTTCCGAGCATAGGCATAAATTTGCAGCCCTTCACCAGCAATGGTGACGTCTCCATATCAGTGAAATATTCTGGAGAGGGACGTTAAACAGTATACAATCAATCAATCATATCTAACGGCATGTATGTAATCCACTGAACTAGTGTCAACCCTTTATGACGTCACTGAGAAAATTACGTCGACCGTTTATCCATGCGCGCGTCTATGACCTCTTGACCCCGTTCTTGTATTTATACAGTTATAAATAAGCTTGCTTTCAGTAGGGTTATATAAAGGAAAACATTTGCAAATGTAATTATTCAAGATTACAACACTTTTTGTGATCAAGCAGCCACAGGAGGAGAGAGCTATAAATGCGGACTCTGGACCGTGGCTTGAGACGATGGGTTCCTAGTTATTGTAAAGAATTTTTAAAGAACTCTTGAATAGGTTAAATTGTATTAAATATACTTGCCAGTGTCCTTAACAATTTTATGTGGACAAATATTACTTTGCAGATTGTGTGAATTAGATATATATGTTGATTCTGTACCTTTTGGATTTGTTTTAAATGCTTTCTTTTGTTCTTCCCAGAAAAGGTCCATCAAACTATTTTCTGCTGGTTTGTGGTTTTGCAGTGTAGCAAATAGCCCCTCTCCAACGTCCTCAGCAACAGCAGCTGTCTCACCTTTCATGGTGATCAAAGTAAGATATTTCATATTATTCTTCTTCAGAATTATACAGTTTTTCTGAATAGTTAAGAGCATGCTAAGTAAGGGGGACAATTTGTGATGTCTCTCTTGCGCTTGGTGATAACTGCTAACTCCATTTAGATGAAAATAAGTGTCATGAGTGAGATAACTCAATATATAACTTATAATGTTATAATGACATAATGCCTCCCATGTAAACAGTCCAGAATTGTATTTTATTTAAGGAGTGAAGCTTTATTTAACTTGGATTATATGATATAACATAAGTTGGGGCATTTTACGCTTTACAATTAAGTGTGAAATATTTGATAGCTATATAAAACCTAATATGTAGAAAAAAATTCTCATGAGGTTTGAAATGACTTTTATATAGAGTGTGTGTTTTCTATCCCTGTGCTTAGACAAAATCAAAAACCATAAGAGATAATAAATTTATTATATTGTACGTAACTACATTTTGTAACCTCTCAAGGAATGCATATAGCATATTTGCCAGTCTTGCCTGGAAGTTCCAAGTTATTACAACTGAAAATAGTTTCTTCTTTAGAAATATTTTGTGTTTTGGACTACAGTAGTTTCTTTTGAACAGTATTTGGAACTGAGAATGCTTTAATTGTGGTTGGATAATAGATAAAAATGTGTTAATGTAATCCATTGCTTTCATCCCAAAATGACATGCAAGAATGTATCAATCTTCTTTGCTTTACATCTTCATTTTATTAGTTCAAGCTGAAAATCACTATTAAAAGGGCATACACCATTTCAATATTACCATCTACAATATCAGCACATCAATACTAGGGTATACTCTTCACATTTGTTACACCTGACTGCCATATTGTCACAGCCATGGGCTTGGAATGGTGACCCATGTTCGTGCTGGTTATTTTGCATTACCTTTGTGTAAATTTCATTGCAGTTATATACATGTATTTGTGTTTGTATACTACACTGACATTGCAACTCCTGCATTTAAAAAAGTAGTTATTTTTGTTGCTATCAAGTGTCCACACATACATCCATCTACAATAGTGACAATTGATTACATTGAACAGTGACAACATGAGTGGCTTTATGTAGGAGCCCTCAGATGTAGCGAGTTTCCAATAGAAAATGACGAAGAAATTCCGATAACATTTAACATTATGCAGATGATCTAGTGCTATCTTTATTTGTCCTTTGTTATGTGCTATACGTGTTTCTTGTGTAAAAAGGATTTATCATTTTCAACCTATTGCCTTGTAATGTTTGGTGCTAGTCATACTCTGGTAGAGTGTAGATCACATCGGCATATACAGAGTATTACAGACTATTTCTGAGTTGTCGCCAAGTACTAGGAGATCCCTGGTCATCTTTTTCTTCTGTCCTTGAGTTTAAATTAATCTAACGCTTTTTGGTAAATATTTTCTATTCCATGGAGCCTTGATAGGGTTGTACTGTACTTTGGTGAATGTTAAGGCTGTTTGGCCTCATATAACTTAATTTCAAGAGATAGTGCTTAGGGTATTTTACACTGAAGAGTAGAGAAATGAATTTCATAACATCCCAAGTTTTGACAAAATAACCTGATTTATAACAATGTCTTTTTCTAAAACTGCTGCCCTTAGGCAGGTAATACAGATTATGAGATATTAACTCAAGAAGCTAATAATTTTATTCTTTAATTGATTTGTGTTTATTATATAGTTTTTTTTTTAATTTCAGGTATATTACCTTTACTCAAAGAATCTACAAGACTCTGAAGTCTCCGGTTTTCTTCCCTTATGACCTTGACCTGCTTTATAAGGGCTGTTTGAGGTAGATGTTTAAGGGGAGTCTTAGGATGAAGTGCATGAGGAGATGAGTTGGAGATAAGTGAGTTGTGAAGCTTGGAACATGCATCACACATCGTTAAACTCTGAACACCACCTAAACAGCCATTGGCACGTATAACACTACTGTTGACTGGTTTCCCATCAACAATGCGACTGAAGAAGAAGCGGTATCCCTGTGAACTTTTAAGGGTGAAATCCGAGCTATCTTTCACTCCAGGGCATTTGCAAAGATTTTCCAGGCCGTCCAAAAATTTGTTGATTGGAATTTTCTCCACAGATTTTTCAACACCGACGACTGTAACTTCTAAGTAGAGAAATATATTATACATATATATGTGATGCATTTTTAACATTTCAACATGCATATAAACTTAAAATATAAAAGCCCTGATACCTGAATTTGTGTTATAGAATGTATGACCATGAATTCCAAGACAGGGGGAAAACCAGTACCTCCAAAACGAACACTGACATCCAAATTGTCATGAATTGTGACCAGTTTTTCCATGGACCCAGAGGATTGGTCAAATTTTCCGAACACCAGGTCATCCTTGACTTTTACCCAGTCCTGTTTATGATTTCTTTCAAAATCTCTCCTTACCTCTGCAAGAGAGTAATAAACTACTCTCTCTGGAAGTGAAGGCAATGGCCGTTTTGTCTGAAAATAATTGTTTTAAAATTACTGTTGTCTCATTGTTATGTCAGCACATGTCATTTTATAAATGTTTGCATTTTATTAAATATACTTTAATATTGTTTAAATTTACACACAACCATAAAAAAGAAGGGACTTTTAGAATTTATATATTTCTTAAGAGTGTTACTGGACTTGGTCTTGGTGGAGGATGTGGTGTTTCCACACTCTTTTTTGGCATGTTCAAGGTTGGCATGCTTCCTGGGATAAGTTTGTAGCCATTACCTGCAAATTCACAATTTTTTTTTGTTCAAATTTTTGTTAGTTATAAATACATGGATATTAGGAAAATTTAGTTTTAAAAAGCTCCGATATATACATTCAAAAAGTTCAAAAGTTTTTCAAATCAACATTTAGAAGTTTCTTTTATTGAAAGCTGAAAAATTCCTTTGTCAAGGACCCTCTACAATTTTTTTTTAACATAAAAATAAAGAAATTGTGTATGTAGGTGTAAATTTTGGCTTTCATTAGATCTGCATTGTTTTGGACTAGAATGTCAGCTGTTTATCCCAAGGAAAAAAAAGATATGTCGAAGTGATTTGGAAGTCCAAATCACATATTCTTTAAGTATTTAACCTTCGATATCTCAAATCCCTGGTTATCTGGAAGTTTTTTCTCAGTCCCATCAGGTTCGAGATAACGAAGTTTGACTGTATCTTAATTCTGACCTGATGAAATGTCAAGTTGATTTCAAATTGAGTATTAATGTGTTGTATTTTTTTAAAATTTGTTTTATTTAGTAAAGCCATTTCAAGTTTTTCTTCTCTGTTTAGCATCCACCCATCTTTCAAAAACCTACATAGTACATATTTTAAAAAAGAAAAAAAAAACAAGCCCCAAAATAAAACACAGGCTTAAAAGTCATACAAATTATGTCATTTTAACAATTTGATTTTAATGAATCTATTTTTCAGGAAGAAAGGTACATATTTCCTTTTTTTTTTATTGGAAAACTCAGGGCAATTAAAAATGTTTAAAATACATATACCTAATGATACATATTTTACACAAACATTTAGAGATATTGTCAGAATAATTTCAGGGCTGGTGATTCTGGTTTTTTTTCTGATATTGGGTGTTCAAAACCAAGGCATAAATATGCTAAATATAGAAAAAAAAATTGAAATGACCTTACTGTATGAAAAGGTCATAAAAGCCAGTGAATGAAGAGGTCTTTTTAACCATTACCTGAACAATGTTGTCATAAAGGATACCGTGTGGGGTGTTTTTCTCTCTCCAGCATCACTCAGCTGATGATTTTTTTTGTCAGGAAAATGGCAAAGGCAATGAAGTTTTAAAAATGCAGTAAATGATACAGTACACGAATTGCTTGCTTTAATTACAAGTCAAACTCGGTACTGATATCAGTAACCACAAAAGAAATCATGCATGCAAATAAAAATTGAACACGGCAACGCAATCTGTAAAATACAAAAAAGATAAATCGCTTCATCAAACACACAGAAAGTGGAAAAAGCATTCTACAATTCGTATAACAGGGTTAAAATTACCGTGGAATAATAAATATTTGTCCTCGAAGTGGTCAAAACATATATGACCTTTGTCAGGGTGAAAGGAGGGGTCGGACCGGTTAACAGCTGCAATTAACTTGGATCTCCAAACTTTATCCCCATCAGGAAATGAAAAATAACTTACACGTCTACGTTTTTTGTCATGAATAAATTTAGTTTTTGAATTGGAGTTGTTGCATCCCACAATACAACAATGTTTGCCACCCATTTTAACGTACAGCCATATTGTGTAAAGTCTTTCTATGCCTCCCGGTGAGGGCGCTGCGAAAATCGGAAGATGATTTTCTATTCGGAAGTAGAATTTTTGAAACGACGTAAAAAGTCTAGAGGTGCTCCGAAAGAGTCAGCGGTCCCTCTCTATATGTCTCTGATTTTACCAACATTTCCTTAATCGTCTCGCTTCTCATTTTCCTCATATCAGTCACATGTTTGAAATTTCCCTTCTTTTGCTGAAGAGCTACTTTCATTTTCGTTGGCGGGAAATTTTCGAAATACCTCTATAATATGGTTCACGACGTGACCGTTGGGGCGAGCGCAGTTGTGACCATCAAAAATATTCTGGGATTTCCGAATTTCCTCTGTTCTTACACGTTAGTCTATTGAGCTCGCTTCGGGACGCTTGCATGCATTATGATTGATTGAACTATCGTTTTAAGCTGAGTCAGCAATATTTCATCCATATACAAATATATACTCAGTAGCTGTTGTATTGACACTCAATTTGAGTACACACCACGAAAACAACGAAAATTATACCCCCATGAAAATTAGTGAAGAAGAAGATAAATAGCCCTTTCGGTTTTGGTCGTAAATATCGGCCTCTCAGTCAGTGGGGATGCAGGGGTACGAGGTTCGAATCCCAGACCACCCATACATGCATTTTCTCCCTTCCTGGCGGTTACAGATTTATCGTGCTCGGTAAATAAGATTTCTGTAAAGTCGATATATCTATGGATTGACGGAATGAAGTAGAAATCTAAGCTTACTGTATGAAACAATTAAGCGCCTGTGTTTTGTTATATTATTATTTTTATGCCCCCGTAAACGAAGTTTCGGGGGTATATAGTTTTTGTCGTGTCTGTCTGTCTCTCTGTTAGTCTGTTTGTCCGCAAAAACTTTAACCTTGCCAATAACTTTTGATTTAGTGGAGCTATGACTTTCATATTTCATATGTGTATTCCTTGTGAAAAGACCTTTCTTTGGGTACCACCAAATTTGACCTTTTGACCTTGACCTTGGAGTTTGACCCACTTTTACATGAAAATTTTAAAATTTTACTTTGGCCATATCTTTTGAACAGTAGACAGCAAGACATTTATACTTCACATAACGTAATGTTTGTTAAAAGACCTTTTACTGGATAACAATAACCTTGACCCTTTGACCTTGACCTAATAGATTTCCTTACTTGTGAAAAACTTTAACCGTGGCCATAACTTTTAAACGGTAAGGGATAGAAAATTCATACTTCATACATGTAATCCTTGTGAGAAGATCTTTCATTGGATACCAAGAACTTTGACTCTTTGACCTTGACCTTTGAGATTGACCTACTTAAAAAAA
This sequence comes from Saccostrea cuccullata, assembly GCF_032062105.1. Classification (NCBI taxonomy): domain Eukaryota; kingdom Metazoa; phylum Mollusca; class Bivalvia; order Ostreida; family Ostreidae; genus Saccostrea; species Saccostrea cuccullata. The sequence continues at coordinate 158,481 of NW_026920495.1, read as the reverse complement.
GAACACCTTGACCATAACTTTTTAAAAGTAAGGGCTAGTGCTTCCATATTTATTATATTTGATTCTTATGACAAGACCTTACATTTGATAACAATAACTTTGACCCTTTGACCTTGACCTTGGAGTTTGACCTACTTTTTAAGAAATTGAACGTTGACCATACCTTCTGAACGATAAGGGCTAGGGCTTTCATGCTCTACAGAACTATTTCTAATTACATTAAACTTTTGACCTTGACCTTGAAGATTTTTGTAATTATTAAAAAACTTGAACATTAGCTTACTTTCAAATTTCAAAATTGTTTTCTAGTGAGTATACCCTACTTTTGGTACCATTTAATTAAATTTTCATTTACGAAATGCTTAATCTTTGCTATGTTGCCATACGGGGGCATCAGTGTTTTACAAACACATCTTGTTTTTATAGAGATTGACAAAGCAAAATTTGAAAATATCGAAAGTAAGGAGGCGGTCGGTTATTTGATATTACAGTTTGAAGTCGTCGCACGTTTATATTTAACATTAATATATAATAGAATATTATAATTAAAACAGGATGTTTTAAATGTTTAACAAGATATTGAAGCGGAAAGCTGTTTTTTATATATTTTCATTTAGCGAAAGTTATCGCCCTTGTCCTTATTAATTACTTATTGTATGCATCGAAAATAAATACTTAATTAGTGTTGAATTTGAATTAAAGTTGTCAACTAAAATCATTGTATGTTACTTTAGTTAGGTTACTAAAGACTGGTTAACTGAAAGCTTGATTAGTGTTTTAATTAGTTTGTTAATAAATAATCACTTAGTATTTTATATGGTACTTAGGTTATATAATGTTTTTACTGCCAATTAATTGAGATCGTATTTAGAGATAAAACTCAACAAATCTGTGTAAGTGCATGTAAGTGTGCAGACTTCCCTGTTTACACTATACTGTGATAAGTGTGCGGTGTTACAACGCGAAATGTAATAAGCCTAGATTATTACATTTTGCGTTATTACATTTTGCGTCGAGATCAACACAAAATGTAATAACGCAAAATGTAATAACACGATTTTAAGATACATGTAATTACATTTTGCGTCGAGATTAACGCAAAATGTAATAACGTCATTTTTCGTTGTTATGTGATAGGGTGATTTATATCTTATATTAATTATTATATTTCAGGATTAAATTAATTCAGTTGAATTATCATGTTTATTTCTTTTCATTTATTGAATAAATCCACATGGAATTATTTACATCAATCTGTGTTCATTGAGTTATTTATAGATGTATGACATCACAGTGGTCATTTAAACCCCTGTCCCTTTTCTATTTATATCTTGTGTAGTGTCAGGGCCAACTTGGATTTCATTCACCCCTACTAATGTGTTCGGATGTTTATCGCTGTTAAGTGTAGCGTAACATCCGAGTGGTCGATTTGACCTTTAACGAGACCAGCCTCGAGACCGTGCGAGATCTGCACCAGTTCCTGTAAGATTTAGACAGGAAGTAGATGTGTGTTTTGGGATTTATGCATTTAATGTAAGTAAAGCTCATTTTATTTGCCTTCATTCACTTGAACATTTTTTGCACATAAAATTTGATTCAACTAGTCTTCATTTCTCGAATTCTATCACCTCAAACACATGAAACGAGAAACATTAAATCAGGTGCATTTAGAGTTATCTTCCTTTGTTTACATGCCTCCACGTGGTTGGAAAAATAAAAACCTTTTGGTGCTATAAAATATATAGGGCTTGTCAATGTTTTTAAATTATTATACTAAATTATTTATGTTGTTCTTGGTGTTGTGAAATATTTTACCCCAGTGTTAAAAGAAGTGAAAATGATTCAATGCGCAGAAAATGTTATAGTCCGTTTTACAGCTGTTTTACTTCTTACAATAGCAGATACACAATTTCTCAGTTACTTACATGCAATATACATGTAATAAACGTGTGAAGAAGTGCTTAATTAAAAGAATATAGAGTAAATGTGACATTCAAAAGATTAGAAATGGTAAATAACAATGTAAACAACCCTCAAGTGATCAGTTGGTGATTATTATTCAGGCGCGGATCTAGAAATTTTTCAAGGGGGGGAGTGAAGAGCAAAAGAGTTTATCATGTTTATATAACTTATGTTTTACATTAACATGTACATGTAGCTAAATAACTCAATAGGATACAGGGTGCAGTGTGGTTTTAAAAATGGTAGGTTGATCTACCTATGAAAAAAAATATTCGTATCTATAGATTACCTGAATTTTTTTTATCTGAACCTGTAAATCTTATTATGTAAAGATTTCGTAAAGAAGTAGGGTTTCATTTTGTTATCACAACCAAATTTCTTTATATATTACAATATAAGCCTTTCATTGAACATTTTTCTATAATAAGAAGAAAATACAGTGTAGAAATGTGGGTCTTTCTTTCTCTCTCTTATTTTGCAAATCAAAAGGGGGGATGGAGTGCAGCAGGAACCAGTCCAAGCGCCCCCTAATAAAAACGTCCCTGTCAAAGTGTCCCCTGATTTTAGTCAAAGTGCCCCCTAACATATTTTTTATAGAAAAAATACTGCCACCAAATATTACTTTAAGATTATTTAGTTTCCTTGATCCCAGTCTTAGATGACATACAGACACTTAAACTGTAAAGTACTGGGTACTGAGCACATGGACAGTACTAGTAAGTAATTTGATTGATTCATTATCATGCCTGGAGTGTTTCAAAAAGTCTGTCAAATTCTAAAAAACATAATTGTTTCACACTCATGATGGTTTAATTAATTGTGTCAGTGTCCCTTATGCAGAAAATATAATTGCTTTAATAAATTCTCAAATAATTTTATAATATTTTAGATGTTAATGACTAAAATGATTGATCATTATCAAAATATAATATCTCTTAAAGACATGATGAAAAAAAAGGCTGTAATTTATCTTCATCTTAAACATAGGATATGGAGATAACGAACAATTTTCAATCTCAAAGTCCATAAAACAATACAAAATAGGAGCAAAGCAAACACAGACCTCCGAAACATCAGAGGTGGAATCAGGTGCCATGGAGGAGTGAGCATCCCCTGCTGACAGGTCACACCCACTGTAAGCTCCTTGTCATGATCGTGAAATAATGGAAAAATCCATCGTCAATTCAGTATATAAATAATGGCTAACAACTGTATGAAAAATGTCAGTCAGCATTTTAAGATTTACATATTGTTAATCAATTGTAAATCAATATGATTTACAATATGTATATCAATTTGATTTACAATGTGTAAATCAACTTTCAGTTACTTTTCTTGGCTGTACAGCATTTTAAGTCACAAAGTACATGTAGTATAATTTGATAATAAGGACTTTCAAGTAGGCATAATTCTGCTTCAGGCATAATTTTAGTTTTTAGGTGTCATTAGGGGTAGCTTCATTGCATTTTTTTGCCTCAAATCCCTGCTTGACACAGTGGTTTGAGTGTCTGCTCTTGAGTTGCTAGGTAAGGAGTCAATCCTTAATCACATGTTCAAATCCCACTGTGGGACTTGGAGATGGTCCTTCGGATGAGACTGTATAAACTGAGGTCAGTGTACGTCGAGTGTACAACAATGAAAACTATATGCATCATATCTATCATGTTTGTTTTAGTTGGAGCTAGTGTCAAAACCCCCACCTCCCAACCTGAATCTGTGTACATGTTTTATAATTTTTGTGATAAATAAATGTACTGTGGTTTCATCAATATTCGTGGAGCACCAATTTTCGTGGATTTCGTTGTTGAGTTGATCCACGAAATCAAATGTTCAACGAAGTTTGGTGCCTACATTTTGATTTACGATAAACCTTTTAAAAGCCCATTCCGACTTTCGTTAATATATATTAAATAGCCCTACCCGTTTTTTCCTGAACAGATCGACTTTTAAGACCTACTTTTCCTTTTTTAAAATAATTTTAATTTAAAAAATGAGGAAATAATTTTAATTTTATCTGAATTTTTTTTTAATAAAACGTTCTGCACGGAGATAAACAAACAACACGTAGATCCGTCAACGCAGTGCATACACCAATCAGCGATATACCCCCCAAAGCCATAGGATGATAATCAGGCGTAAATGTGTGAAATTTGTAACGTGTTTGCCTAACACATATAATATATGATTTTTCTCTGGGTCTAGGGCCCCCTCAGATACCTTGCTGAGGAATTTGATTGTTGACTAAAACTTATTTACATATGCAAAATATACAGATATCGGGTGCTTCCCTAGCACACAAATAAAAGAAATAATCAATTAAACCGCCTCTTAATCAGTTGGGCTTCTATCTCTGAAGCGACTTCCAGAAGCGCCCCAAAGAAACAACCAACGCGCCAGCACGTCGCTTCTCCCAGAAGCGACAGGTTCCCCTAGATTAACACAAAAAGACCGTTTATGCAACGCTCACGTAGACTGTTACATATATCAGGTAAAAACTGTTCTGCACATCGCAAAGCAATAATGACTTATGAACAGACTTACCGCTGTTGTCTATCTCTTTGATAATACCGCACTTCTCGGCTGGCACTCTATCAGCAACTGTAGCAGAAACTGACTTTATCGAGTCTCGACGCCTTATATATACTATGAGTATATCACGTGACATACCCACTCGGAATGTCTGGGAACTCGGCGTTTTACGAGCTCAGGGTCCCTTCGGGACGCCCTGTCTCCTTCCCTTAATTGTATATTTCCGTTACATTACCCACGCCTCAGATTCAAGCGTCCTCGCTTGCACAGGAAAATAAAACAAAGAGGCATATAATAGACAATTTTTCTTATTTACAATGATTCAAATACTGTCAATTCCTTTGACAAGGTAAACTGTATATACATATATTACATCAATAACCAGTCACTTAACAATTCGTGAGTCTATCGATTGTCTAACTCATATTATAGCTCTTCTTTCTTTCAACGACTTTGATCTTAACCCCATTCTCCCACTTGGTGGTTATGGTTTTAGTGGAGTACACATAAAGGGTTGGCTCGGTCTGTGTAGTCGCGTTCACGGTGGATTTCTTTGCAGACTTCTCCAATTCATGCACCACCGGTTCTGACTGATGAATCTCTTTGCTCTTCATCTGGGAACCTGTATAGAGAACTGGCTGAGTTCTCTTCCGAATGATTCGTCCTATCTCTAGGTCCTCAGGTGCCTTCTCTATTTCTTCAGTTTCCCTAGAGTCTTCTTCATCACTAGAGCTACATGGACCCAACACATCTAACAATTCTCCAGGATCCTGACATTCCCAATCACTCTGGTTAGACTCCTTCTCCATATGGTCACTACCAGGATTCGCTGCTGGAATATCTTCACAAACTACAACATCAGCTGCTTTTGTAATCGTGCTCGGCTTTTGCTTCTTAGCAGGGGGTGGAACAGTTGCTGAACCGTTATGAACTTTCATGTGTTTCACAAGGTAGCTGTTCTTCTTGAACCTGGCTCCACAAGTTACACATTTAAATCTCTGTCCTGAGCATAAAATAACGTGGTCCTGCCATGGCTCATCAATGGCTTTGTCACAAAAAGGACAGTCAGGCTGTTTAGCTTTGGTAAACTTTATATTAGGCATATCTGTAATCTACAACAAACAAAAAAAAAATGGGTTAAAGCTCATTCAAATTCTCTTGAATCTTTGTCATCTTTAATATAAAAATATTAAAGCAACATAAATAACCTGTCTAGCAAAGATCTACTACATAATCTGATAAATAAGCAGGAGTCCGTCTGCTTCTACTAGATCTTTGGGGCTTCTGATCGATCACAGGATCATTAACACCCTCTCTATCAATGCCTAACTCTTCAGACTCATCTTGTTGTAACGTGATACTTTCATTCTGGTCGACATCACCAGAATCACTTAGTTCTACCTCACCAGACAGAATCTGAGGTTTAACCAATCTCATTCTGTCTACATGTATCACTTGTGGCGACCCTTTACTTCCACAAGATACTTTGTACGTAAATTCTGAATATTTTTCTAGGACTTCGAAAGGTCCTTGCCAAAAGCTTGTTAACTTCGGCGAAGTACCCATACGTCTGCGAGGAAAGAATACGTAAACGTGGTCTCGAGGGGAGAATCTCTGCCATCGTAACTTCTTGTCATGGTAGCGTTTTTGACGCATCATTTCCCCTCTAGTATTTTCTCTCACAATACGGTGTGCTTCCTCCAGTCTCTCTTGAAGCAACCAGGCCCATCTATTCTGTGGAATTGGCTTTCGCTGTACTTCCATTTCGTATACGAGGTCTAGAGGCGTTGTCGCTTCTCTACCAAGCATAAGGTAGTTTGGAGAGAAGCCAGTGGTGTCATGCTCCGCTGACCTATATGCCATCATGACATACGGCAACTGTTCGTCCCAATCTGTATGATTTTTGTTCACGCAGGAACTTAACATGGCTTCTAGAGTTCGATTAAACCTTTCCACCATACCATCCGACTGCGGATGGTAGGGTGTAGTGCGAGTCTTTTCAATTTGCAATAGCTCGCAAACCGAATGGAACAAATCACTCTCGTATTGACGGCCTTGATCTGAGTGTATTGTATAGGGTACTCCGAATCTAGTGATGACCTGTTCAACCAGAATCTTTGCCACAGTTTTCGATTCCATATTTGGCATCGGAAAACATTCAGTCCAGCGAGTAAAATAATCTGAAACTACCAGTATGTATCTGTTTCCAGATTCTGTCAATGGCAGTTCCCCCATAATATCTGTTGCTATTCTATCCATGGGGAATCCATTCTGAACAATTTGCATCGGCGCTTTCTGGCTAGTAAATGATGGCTTTCTTCTGGCACAGATGTCACATCCATTTATATACCGACGAACATCTTTGTTAAGCCCTGGCCAATAAAATTGACTTCTTATCTTAGCGATGGTCTTGTTTATACCTAGGTGACCTGCAGTACGTTTGTCGTGGTATTCCTTTAGAATATGCCTTCTCTCAGACATAGGCACAATTATCTGGAGCTTTTCCGTCTTTGTCTCTTGGTCTATGGTCTTTCGATAAAGTAAATTGTCCTGAATGGTAAGTAAACTTAGCTGTGACCATAGAGAACGTAGAAATGCACTTTGACTGGCAACTTCTCTAAATGATGGTTTCTTTTCCTGATCCATCCAACGTTTTACAAGAACAATTTCTTTATCTTCTCTTTGGACCCTATGAAGATAAGATTCTTGAATAACTGGGGCGTCGACTGTTGCAGTTCTTACTTTGGGATCCTCTTTTTCCTTATCCCAGCCTACTTGGAATCCACATTGCTTACACGGAAGACGACTAAGTGCGTCAGCGTTTTGGTGTAACTTGCCTGGTCGATGTTGGATCTCTATGTCATACGTGGACAGCTCTTCAAGCCAGCGAGCAAGCTGACCCTCTGGATTTTTAAAGTTGGTCAACCATTTCAGCGAGCTGTGGTCCGTGCGCAAAATAAATTTACGTCCGTAGAGGTAATGCTTAAAATACTTGGTAAAATACACTGCTGCCAACAACTCTTTTCTCGTCACGCAGTATTGCCTTTCAGACTTTGTAAAAGTCTTGCTGGCGTAGGCAATCACACGTTCTTTACCATCGTGCACTTGTGATAATACTGCTCCCATCGCAAAGTTACTTGCGTCTGTGTCCAATACGAACGGTTTACTAAAGTCAGGATGAGCAAGGATGGGGGCACTTGTCAGTGTAGCTTTTAACTTTTCGAAAGCACTTTGGCAATCCTCACTCCAAACGAAGGATTTGCTTTTCTCTGTCTGTTTGTGAAGGGGTTTTGCTATGCTCGCAAAGTCTTTCACAAACTTCCTGTAGTAGCTACATATACCCAGGAATGAACGTAGCTCACTCACATTGGCTGGCACTGTCATTTCCTTAATCGCCTCAATCTTCTTTGGATCCGTAGTAATACCCTTCTCGGAAATTATGTGTCCGAGATATTCTACCGACTTGCAAAACAAGGAACACTTCTTGGTCTTCAGTTTCAACCCTGCATTTGCCAATCGGTCGAACACTTTGCTCAGGTTCTCCACCATGCCCTCAAATGTGTTACTAATGACGATGATATCGTCCAAGTAAATCAAACATATTTCCCAATTCAACCCTGCAAGGACTGTCTCCATCAATCTCTCAAATGTCGCTCCGGCATTGCACAAGCCGAAGGGCATCACTTTAAATTGATATAATCCTTTTCTTGTGGCAAAAGCAGTCTTTATTTTGTCACTGGACTCCATTTCCACCTGCCAGTATCCCATAGCCAAGTCGAGAGTAGAGAACCACGAAGCACCACTTAGACTATCTAACATGTCGTCGATTCTCGGAAGAGGGTAAGCATCTTTCAAAGTAACCGCGTTTAATCGCCTATAATCGATACAAAATCGAGTTGATCCATCCTTCTTCTTAACTAAAACGATACCCGAGGCCCACGGACTAGACGAAGGTTCAATTACATTTCTCTCAAGCATATCGTCCACCAACCTATCTGCTTCTTCTCTCATGTGTACTGGTAATCGTCTTGGTGGCTGTTTTATTGGGCGTGCGTCTCCCGTGTCGATACAATGCTTGACAACATTTGTTCTGCCAAGTCCATCATCTGAACCAGCAAACAGAAAAGCATATCTTGATAACAGTTTATCTACTTCAGTCTTTTGTTTTTGGTTTAAGCACGTTTTCGACTTTTCACTTAAGACCTGCAGCTCTCTTGAAAAAGGTTTCTTAAAACTGTTATCTTTATTTTCTCCTTCTAATATCTTTACCACTGGGCTAAGCTGTCCCATATTAGTTCCCTTGTAAATCGTCTGTGCATCGGTCGAAAGATTCATGACTCGTATTGGAACCTTATTATGATTGCTCACCAGAGTTCTGCCAACTAAACCTTTATTTGAATCTATCAAACAATTCCTTGGCTCTACAATACCATATCCACTAGGAAGGTTCTTGCCCTCTGGTATGCATACATCACAGCGTGTAATCATCTCACTTCTTGGCGGAATAGTGAATGACTCTGAAGCCACCACCCGATAACATCCTAGCATACCTTGAAGTAATAAAGAATAATGTTCACCATTTATTGAAATTACTTTCTTTGGGACGTCCAACGTGCAATTTTGCTCATTCATGAAATCCAGACCCAGGATTCCATCAACTGTTATATCAGCGACCACCACTGTTCTCACAAAGTTACTCGAACCAATGGTTAAATTTAAGGTAGCTTTGCCAAAAAGTTTTAGAGGCCTACCTTCAGCAGACATTATGTCTTGGTGCATATTATCCAAAACAAGATTTTGATGAACCTTTTGTATTTCACCGAAGACATTCTTTGCAATGAGCGTAACGGTTGCTCCTGTATCGATCAACATTTTTGTGTCTACATCTTCTATTTTAGCTGAGAGATACATTCCAGCCTCACTGGGTCTATTGTAAGCAATTGGCTGCAGCTTACGTTGTGGTCTAACTGTCTTAGCAGAACCAGAACCATGACCCGGTGCTTTAGAGTTTTTGCCAAACTTCTTTGTTGTTTCGTTTAGCTGCTTCGAAGGACAATGTTTGCTTATGTGTCCTTCTTTACGACAATTGTAGCACTTTATTGTTCTTGGGGGTTGCCGTGGCTTCTTGTTATTGCGATCCGTCCAGTTCATTGAGCTAAGTGACTTACTCTTCATTTCACGCATTTCTGTCTTAAGTTCCATAACAGAACTTTGCAAATCTCTAAGAGTTTTGGTCAGCTCGTCGGTATTTATCTGGGATTTGAACTGAGCATTATCGTGATCAGTTTCTGTAACTACACGCAAGTGTGACTTGTATTCCGATCTTCTGGAGTCGGCTCTGACAAAGGCTTCTAATTCAACCGCTAGCCTTATAGCGTCGTTCAAACTCTGGGGTCTAGCTTGTTTAATTCTAAGACGCATGTCTGCATCAACCAAAGCATCGATAAACTGTTCCTTAGATAAAGTCTCCTGAACGTCGTTTGGTGCTGTAGGATAGGCAAGATGTGTTAGCCTCCGAATTGACTGTCCTAATTCTGGGAGCGTCTCGGTCGCTTTCTGTCTTCGTTCTCGTAGTTGAACTCTGTATAGTTCTGTCTGGTTTGCAGGGGCAAAACGATCTTCAAGCGCCTTAATCAGTTCATCATAGTTCCTTCCATCATCTCTACTCAAATTCCCAAGCACTCCCTGTGCTTGTCCCCTCAGAGAGACCGCTAAATAAAGACCTTTTTCTTTAGCACTCCAACCATTCAATGAAGAGCACGCCTCAAAGTGTGATTTATAATCAAGCCACGACCCAATCCCGTCATACGTAGCTGGTTTAATATAATTAGATGGCTTCTTTACAGAATTCAGTTCCTTTGGTTTTGCTTCGTCAGTCTTGGTATTTTCAAGAAAGCGCCGTAGTCTGACAGTTACACCTGGTTCATCCTCTCTGGCAACGATAGGTGTGTCGCTTCTTAAAATGGGCTCTTGTTCTAAATTGTCAATTCTTGGTGTTTCACGGAGAACTTCACTCTGGATTCTGGCCGAAGCTTGGTTAACATCTTCTATAGGACTTTGAGTCATTATTCCAGAGTCGCTTCTACGGGCCGTGGTTGTTCTTATACTAGCTGGAGTAGACGTTCTCTGACCATGATTGTCCGAGGATAATTCAGAATGCTCGAGCGTCTTCCTTCCCAACCGTGTTATTTCGGCTTCCAACCTAGCTATTTCTTCGTCTAAGCTCGACATTTTTTTTTAAAGCAACGAAACTTTACAAATAAAGAAACATAAGAATATATGAAATTTACTTCTTTTTATTTTTTAAATTCAATCAAGCAACCAAATCAAGTCCCGACGTTGGGCGCCATTTTCTGTAACGTGTTTGCCTAACACATATAATATATGATTTTTCTCTGGGTCTAGGGCCCCCTCAGATACCTTGCTGAGGAATTTGATTGTTGACTAAAACTTATTTACATATGCAAAATATACAGATATCGGGTGCTTCCCTAGCACACAAATAAAAGAAATAATCAATTAAACCGCCTCTTAATCAGTTGGGCTTCTATCTCTGAAGCGACTTCCAGAAGCGCCCCAAAGAAACAACCAACGCGCCAGCACGTCGCTTCTCCCAGAAGCGACAGGTTCCCCTAGATTAACACAAAAAGACCGTTTATGCAACGCTCACGTAGACTGTTACATATATCAGGTAAAAACTGTTCTGCACATCGCAAAGCAATAATGACTTATGAACAGACTTACCGCTGTTGTCTATCTCTTTGATAATACCGCACTTCTCGGCTGGCACTCTATCAGCAACTGTAGCAGAAACTGACTTTATCGAGTCTCGACGCCTTATATATACTATGAGTATATCACGTGACATACCCACTCGGAATGTCTGGGAACTCGGCGTTTTACGAGCTCAGGGTCCCTTCGGGACGCCCTGTCTCCTTCCCTTAATTGTATATTTCCGTTACAAATTGTTTTCTCAAACAATTTAATTAAGTGTCCAAACCCCAATTATCACCTGTACAGTGAAAACAACAAATTACCGTTACATAAAAAAATTTGAAAGAAATAATTTATTACTCTCTGCCGTTAAAACATGCTAAATTCATACAAATTATCAACACAATTTAATGCTATTTTAATTTGTGATCTGTTTGATTAGAAACATATTTTTGTTATACATGAGGTAATGGGTATACATGTATGCTGCAATTTAACATTCATGGCTGAATCATTGTCGTTCATATTACTTGTTTAAGCGGATGTTGTACCCATCGCGCATGATCGCACCTGAATGTGTTTGTTCCGAGATCTTCAAACAAGGGGTCTGGAAGTCTCTGTCAAGCCCCGAAACACGCCGTGCATGTGAAAATGAGTAACTAACGTCATTTTGTGAATTGAAATAATACTTAATTGTTGTTACTTTTAATATCCTGTTGCAACTTAATTACCGTCCGTATTCCACACTTGCGATCATAATTTTTGTTCGTATTCCACACTTGCGAATTAATGGAATAATTCACCATTGAAGGTTCCGACTTTTGAAAAGCCAATGGAGATAAATAAATAATTAAAGAGTTTTCTCCTGTTAGTAATTTTCTTTAAAGATATCTACGTACCCTTATATTGTAAATGGCACAATGTTCCCGCTAAAGCATAACGACGAAAGAAAAAATGAAAAGATAGACTTTATTTTTCTGTTAGGGCCATTATCCACGAATTTACGTATCCACGAAACTGTGAATTTTACTAAATCCACGAAAATTGATACCCACGAATATTAATGAAACCACAGTATGTACTTGCATGTAGTTATCATAATGAACATTTAATAAACAGTGATAAATTAGAGGAAAAATAATCTTTTGCAAAGCACTGAATAGCACAATATTATGGCCAACTGATTACTAATTTAACATGTTCAAATCCCATTTATATACACGTACAATTTAATTTTGCAAAATTTGTTTTGTAATCTTTGCTTATATTAGTTTTTTAAAGTTATTGCCTTATACTGGAGGGACAAATTCACTTAGAGACAAATTTTAAAGATTTAACCTTTGAAAATGATGAATAACATCTACACCAAATAAATTTACTTTTGGCATCTAACAATTGACTTTTCATATGCAAATTTATATATAATGTTGTACAACTTTTGCCTTCATGTTGATTAACTTTTAACACTGAGCCTTAACTTTCAGGTCTCTTATATCAATATTCTAAGTCCGCCAATCGCCCGTCATACCCCTAATAAATTGAAACACAGTGGTGGTACAGAGATTTGGACAATCTATCATCTACAGGATGAAGTCAGGATCACAAACAAATAAGAAAATCTGTTCAAGAACTTCCAGAAACTGTCCACTGAGACATAAAAACATGTACAGAGGCTATTTCAAAATACACACAATGCAGGATTTGTCAAAGTTGTAAGTCCCTAGGGCCAGAGGCTCAAGGGAGTTTCTGATCAAAATTTGTCTGTTGTATATTCGTGTACTTATTGTGAGTATTGTTGCCCTTGTTGTCATCTTTGTATATCAACTTTCACATTCTCCACTGGGCCACTTTCAACCAATTTGGCACAAAGTATTCTTGAACAAGGGAATAAACATGATAAAGGTTAAAAGAAAAAAGGTTTAAAGAAAATGCAATGCCTCCTTCTTAAGGATAGTCCAGACATGAATGTTGTCTTGACATGTAAACATGTAGCATATATAGATTTAATTGTTATCATTGCCCTGGAGGATTGGGTACAAAGCCCCAAAAGGTAGGGCTACAAAAGAGATAAAGAATTTAGCTCACCTGAGGAAAAAAAACTCAAGTGAGTTTCTCTTATCACCTGTTGTCTGGCCCAGAAAAACTGAAATTTATGTGGAAGCATCCTAGGGTAGTGTATATTGTAAATTGTTCAAATCATGAGCCCCGGGGTAGGACTGGGCCACAATAGGGAATCAAAATTTTACATAGAAATATGTAGGAAAAAAACTTTCTCAATTAAGAACCACTGGGCCAGAAAAGCTGAAACTTATATGGAAGCATCCTACATTGTCCTAGGGTAGTGTAGATTGTAAATTGTTCAAATCATGACCTCCTGGGATTGGGCGAGGCCACAATAAGGAACACAAGTTTTAAATTGAAAGATATAGGAAAATACTTTAAAAACCTTCTTCACAGGAACTACTGGGCCAGAAAAGCTGAAACTTATGTGGAAGCATCCATGGGTAGTGTAGATTTTAAATTTTCCAAATTATGACCCATGTAGTAGGGTTGGGTCACAATATGTATTACTGCATGTACAGTGGGGGAATGTGGTAAAGAACAGCATGGTCAAAGCTACAGGTGAGCGATTTGGCCCATGGGCCTCTTGTTAAGAACAGTTAAGTGTGCACATGTATATTGAGTATATTCAATGTTTTGTAGTTGATTATGGAAATTATTTCATGTGTGGGACAGGATATTTTGTCTCATTAGTGAAATAAATTCCATATTATTCAAATAAGAAACATTGAATTTTCTGTTTATTACATTTTCTTTGATTTTCCCTTTGTCTACCTCTTTTTTGTAATGTAGTCATACCCCGGCTACATGATGTCATAGATGAGCGGTCGATACGTCAGCTTAAAGTGAAAAACATTGTAAACATAAATTTCAGCAATTAACATATTTGGGGAATGTTCGCAGTCTTTATCTCTGTCAGAATGGTTTATTAACTTGTTCTCAGTCTTATAACAGGCCAAGGCATATTTTTTTTTTACAACATTCCTTATTCCTCAATCTTATAACAGGCCAAGGAATATTTTTTACATCATTCCTTGTAATGGAAAGGAAAATCTGGAGTTTTCTCGCACTTCTGGTATTTATTGTCACTCTGTGAAAGAATATCATTTTATTTAATGAATAAATTACAGTATTTCACTGTATAAAATGTAATAAATTGGTGTATCTAATGTGCATCTCAAAATTCTCAAAACACAGATGAATTTTTTAGCTGTAAGTGCTTTCTGTTACTTCATGGCTTTTTAATTCAGGCAAATACAAAATTCAGTACTGAAGACAATATTCTGTATTCATTGATTAATTTATTATACATGACCTTCTTAACTTCCTTGACATCAAAGAATGGAAACTAACATTATAATACACACTATTTCAAATGCCTTAATATTTCACTCTATTTATAGGTGCTTTTGACAAAGAAGGTTAAGTATAAAACCTTTGTGGACATGGCTTTTGAAACTTCTTAAAACTCTGGAAGAATGAGGAAAAGGAACCTGGCATTGAAATGGAACATGTTGGACAGGGTTATCACGGTAATGTTGTTGATTTTGAACATGCATGCAAAAATTTGGTATGATATTGCATATTACAGTGTATATTAAGAAAAATTCAACACATGCATTCATTAACTGACATGTACGTATTTAAAATATGCCCTTTGTCCACAAAGAAATTTTAAAATCTTTTTATGAGGCTGATTGTATGTAATGATAAGATAAATCGACAGAATGCTTCATTTTTTTCTTATTTATTTAATTCAAAAATGAACATATGAAAATGTACATGTCACATTGGGGAAGATGTTCAGTATTTTTAAATTGCATGTTGGAATTTGTATCTCAAATGGGAAGATAGCTTTTCAAAGAACATTTAGGTTTTGATTGAGATCAGCAATTTTCTTCAAGAATGATGCATTTGATATTACTATTAACAAATTTGAACAACTCCTAATATCCAGAACTTACAAATTAGGACTGGGCAATAATATCAATATTTCAATATATTGCAATACAATGACAAAAAATATCGTATCGCAATACGATTTAGAAATATCGATATATTGGCAATATGCTTATAGGATAAGGAATTTTGTCATTAAAATGATTAAATATAAAAAAGACTTGCGATAGCTTGTTATTAAGCCAGACAGTAAGACAAAAGTTGTTTTGTGGAAACATTTAAGAGCAAAACTTAAATGAAATCAACAAGATTTTTTTTCCGTGTTGGTAAATTATCATAGTTATGTACATTCTGCATGTAAATTAAGGTAAATATAGTAAGAAAGTGCCATTTTTATTACATTGAAAATATTGCAATTACATATCGCAATACAGTTAAAAATATCGCAATATATCGCAATACGAAATCTCGGGCCAATACCCAGCCCTATTACAAATACATGTACATTGTACTTCTGAAAACTGATTCTTGTTAGGTACATCCATATTTGTCCCAAACCAATTGAAGGCAAAATATTTTCAGGAGAATGGTTATATCTAGACTAAATGACAATCTCATGTTCATGCAAAACTTTGCACTTTGCAGTCTATTGGCAGATTCAGATCTGCACATTAAAAGGAGTGGATACATGAGTGTTTTTGAATTAAAATCTGGAATAACTGACAAGTTATGGCACAAATTAATGCACAAAAAATTCCTGTATCCACCCCGATATACTACTCCGTGGAGATCTGAGTTAGAATAGGTCCTCAGTACCCGGGCCCCTTGCTTGTCGTAAAAGGCGACTAATGGGGCGGTCCTTCGGATGAGACCGTATAAACCCAGACCCCGTGTCACAGCAGGTGTGGCACAATAAAGATCCCTCCCTGCTCTAAGGCCGTAAGTGCCGGGCATAGGCCTAAATTTGCAGCCCTTCACCGGCATTGGTGATGTCTCCATATCAGTGAAATATTCTGGAGAGGGACATTAAACAGTATACAATCAATCAATCAATCACCCTTATATACTGATTTGACACTGGCTGCATATTTTTTTTTACACAGAAATATAATCTGACTTAATATTGTGACTTCTTTTTTGAATGACCCTCACCTAGGGATTAGTCACACTTTTCCTGTGTAGAATGTTTAACATGTTAAAAGAAAATATGGTTGTATTTTACTTTCAATTGACATGTCTCAGAGAAGCATCATGGTCCATATAAGCTTATAGTCAATTATAAATCTGAGTACATTTTACACAATTTATTGTGCGATTATATTAAAAGTTATTAAATTTTATGTATACAACAACAGAATGATGTGATATGCTGGAAATTCCTTATTAAACGCAAGGAATTTATTATTGCAATTTTGCCTGTAGCATCACTTGCAAAATAAAATGTTTCACTTTCATTTTTATGGTACTGAAACCCATGCACATTTTCCTTATCAACCGACCATTCACAAATATATATTCCTGCAATTTAATGGTTTTAAGAGCTATTTTGCAATAATAAGTACTCACAAAAAATAAGGAATCTGCAGTATGTACATGTATAATCTTTGTATTGATGTTTGATTTTTTTTTTCATATCCAGATCATGCATTTATAAAAGATGACAGCATATCAGCACTACCTTAAGATTGGAGTTGAGACCTTGCATTTTTTACACAGAAAATAAAGAACAGTTGCTGAATGAAACAGATACTCACAGAAGCAAATGTAATGAGCCCAAAATAATGGTGATCAATTTTGAATGATTTTATTCTCTGGTTGAAATGTTATTGAAATGATACATACTGATCCAATTTTAGAAGTGGTTGACAATGAATACTAAGTATTTTGTTGTATATAAGTATAATGGCTTATTTTAAAACTGTATGAAGCTTGCAATGTTTATATCAATTGTAATGATTTTGTGTAGAAATCAATTTTTTTTAAGGATAAAAGATGTAATTTTTTTCAATTAGAATTTCTTAAAAAGACTTTCTAATGTAAATACATGTATGGATAATAGAAGATTATTATATTTTCTTTTACTGTCATTGAAATACTGTTATAATGAACTGCAATTTTACACAAAAAATGTTTTAACATGAAAGTTTCAAATTTCAAGATTTATGAAGTTTGAATTGTGGCTTATATTGCTTTTTATTGAACTCCCTTAACCTTAGATTTGTTGTGCATTCTATGTTATAAATTTAATTTTGGAACATGGGAAAGGTCTTGTTTTGAACTCTGTTGATTTTAATTCAAGCAGAGTAAATGTGTTTAATATATGTACCAATCTGATTAAAACCAGATCCTTGATCCGCTCCTTTGTTTTTTTATTGTCGCTACCTTGTGTAGCAACGATGAAAAAACAAAGGAGCGGATCCAGGATCTGATTTTAATCACATTGATATATGTATATGTATGTCTGTGAAAATAATTGGTCTTCCCACAGAGTTATTTCCCTTGTTCACAATGTAAAAAAAAAATTATGAATGATATATGCATGATTGTTTTACAAAAATCAAAGAGATAAATTTATTTTATATGTCTCATTGTGTCCGGAATCTGCTTTTCTTACAAGTAATAATGATGTTGAAATAAACTGTGATAATATTAAAAAGTATTTTTATATCATTGGATGTTTGGTTAATACAGCTAAGGGTTTAAAATATTTCAAAGTGAGATTAAGATACAGAAATATATTTTATATGGTAAAACATATACTTAGAAAACATCTTGGATCTTTTTTCAAGTATGATCTCAGTTTCAACTATTGATACAACCGGATCGTGGGTGTAAAAAGAGCTTACATGTTCTAGATATTTATTTAAATGCCTTTTGGTCTATGAAAAAGGCACATTGTGAAGAAATGTTAACATTTTTATCCAAACTTGACATTTGGGGCAGGGATTTACTAAGTATGTGTAAGAACATGATCAAATGACACCTACATGTAACAGTCAGCTACATTTAAAAGGGTTATGTTTTGAAGTATGCTAAATCATTCTATGTATGACTAGGAAGTTAGATTTGTGTGTGTGTTTTCATACGTTTTTTAACACCCCCCCCCATCCATGCCTTCAAAAAAAAATATTCTAAGTGTTCTGGAAAATTGATTAAACCCTAGAGATAGGGTTTAAAATAAAGAAGTATGAAAATGGGAGAAAAAAATATTGAGAAGCAGGATGGATGGGTCTCATCCTTCCTTTCCAAATAAAATGTTGGAAAAAAGAGAAGAACTTGTGTTTGTTTCAAGGAGGGGGGAGGGGGTTATTTCCTGCATGTGTAACCAACTTGACATGTTTTGGGATCCAGGTTCTGATTCATTTAAATTGCATGTAATTCATGATCAGTACTCATAAAAAATATTTTTGTATCATTGAATATTAATTTGATATATACTTATAGCACTAGCTCTGAAATCGAGATAATTCCAAGCCCCCCCCCCCCCCCCTGCCCCTTTCATGCTTTAATGGATAATGGAACCCTAAGTATTAAATGTTCCTGAACCATGATGACGAAAATCTTGTTAACATTTGATGTGTATCTTTAAATGTATAAAGGAATTGCTCGTAACTGGTTTGTCAAGATCTGAGTTGTATACAGAAACAGACTATAGGTGTGAGCACTCTCCTTTACTGCGAACCTAACGACCTTTGACTAGTTCAAGAGAAACCACGTGATGTAAATTTAAATAACAATAACATTAGTAGGGGTGTCATTGGTTGGTTTGTTTTCCCTCTCTTTTGGTTTTAGCTTAGTTAAAGCTGACATGAATTCTTAAAAACGCAACATTTTTATCTATGTACGACTTGTTTCATACCAACGATAGCCGTATTCCGCCATATTTCTCTCAGATACCTTGTCTCATTGTAACGATGTATACCCCAATGCACTCGTTACACTTGAATGATTTTTTGGTTTGGGTATCGACTTGTGCACATCTCCGATGGTAAGGCATACATGAGAACACATAAGGAAATCAAGACATTTCAAAACCACAATAAACAAAATAATAGTCATATTTCTGAATAATTATTGATTTAAATCAAAAGAAAAAATGTAAGTTTGGTGAGAAATTTAGATGCACGAGTACGTATTTTTACAGTGCGCCAATTTATGCAGAATAAACTTGAAATAAAAAAGTAGTAAAATCTGCAACACATTTTGAAAATATTATCATTTGAATGGCGCAAAACAACCAACGTCTTTCATTTGCAGACCCTATGCAATTGGTGCATATCGAGAAAACGCCCCGAACGCTGTAAACATACCCATACCTGGTAATAAGGTTACTGCATCGGTTCGAAGATGTGCACAAGTCAAGTGATATACACCCTGAATTCCATTTATTGAATTATGCATCACAAAAAATAAATAAACTCCGTAAAAGCTCAAGACAATAGTAAACACACTGTCATTACTTCGTACAGACAAGCACGTCGATACACCTAGTCCGTGCTAATCAGATTTTGGTCAGGGAAAATATCACAAGTGGAAAGAGAAGTTATTTGGTATTTGCGGGGCTGAAAGGGGGGGGGGTTATAACTGCTGTTCATAAGCTATAATTGTAAATTGTCCATCTACATGTAGCTCTTATATACATTATATACAAAGTCGGTTTGCGTCGAAAAATTCATTTGTCAATTATAACTGATAATTGTAGTACTAATATCAAATCTAAACCAAGTAATTTGATGTACGGCAATTATTTACTTCAGATCTTAAAAGCAATTCACCAGAATAAATTTTTTATGTGTACATAGATCTATACGTTCTTTAACACACAAACACACGAAGAAATGCCATCCCCTGTTCAGATTGACATTTAGGCATTTTATTTTTTTAGGTGGGGGGTGCAAAAATAATTGACATGACCGTTATCTTAATATTCTTGGAAGACGGACATCTCTTCTGAATTTAATTTTGAAAATTTATTATAAATGTGTCACTCCGACCACAATGTATGTGCATTTGAGGTATGTGTAAATGTTTTATAATTATGGTGTTTTTGAGAGGCTTTCGAGATTTCAGTATCCCTGCCTGATAGTCTAGCTACTTTTTTTATACTTAAAAATAATTTCTGTAGAAGTATCTGGGAGATAATTCTAAAAGCTAAGTTAGGGAGTTTTGACATTGGTTGAATACGGATAATTTTTATTTATTAATTGTATATTGAACTAACTCTCTTTTTCTCTCCATCCCTGTCTCTCTCATTGAAATCATCTCTTAGGTCAATAATAGCCACTTTGTGCTGTCCATTTATTAACCCTTAGGACAGATCAAGGTTTTTTTTTCAGGCGGGATGTCGAAACTTCATAAATTGAAAAATAATTTTAATTTAGACGAGCAGTTAATCTGAACGGCCAAATTGAAAGAGAAACTAGAGGTATTGTGAGCAATGAGCGCACTAAATGATACCCCCGCCGCCCATAGGTTATAATGGCAAAGTCCATATTTTGCTGTTGTCGCAAAACCCAAATTACGTTTCGGATCAAAAAGTAAAATAGGAGGTGCACAATGGTAATATGTAATATGCCTAAAAGATTCTGTGAAAGTTTTATTTAATTTCACAAAGTAGTATAAGAGGATTTGCGGATAGGAGATGGGTACCCCAATGCGTAGCAGACCTACGGACGGACATAACTATTACTATATACCCTCCCACTTTTCAAGCGGGAGATACATGTATAATAAACGTGAAATATACATCACAGGAATTGTACATCGGGAACTTTCTCAAATACCTTCTCAAACGCATTGGCGTCGGAAGCAAATTGAAAGGGGGGGGGGGGGGGCTAAGTGCAAAGAATTTTTTTTCAAACATTCAAAAAAATCTGACAAGCTTAAAAAAGGGGGAAATGTCCTTTTCCTAAACACATGCATATATCCTATTTCGTGTGGGGGAAAGGGGGGTTGAACTTCAGTAACAACATTTTTTCTCCACACACCAACACTTTCCTCTTTTTTAACTTATACTGCGACTTGTGTGAAAAGCGAGGGGGGGGGGGGGGGGGCAAACCTACGCAGCAATATTCAATGTCTATACAAAGTATATATTAGGAAAAAAAAACCGGTTCCGACACTTAAATGGCTAAATGCTGAATCTGGACAACAAACAAGAGAATTTTTAACAAGAGAATTTTCAAAAAGCTAATTGTAGGTAGAATGTGGAATTCTCACGGGGGGGGGGGGTCCTCTGTCTTTTTCTCTGCTTTTTCTAGTAATCATTAATTATTTATGTCTAGAAATTCAATTCACATTAAATTCTATTTTCATTATCATTGTACCACAGAATCAAACTCATTTATTATACCCTTCGCAACAAGTTGCGTGAGGTTTAATGTTTTGGACCCATCAGTCAGCCCTTTTTTTTGGTCAGCGCAACTTCTTACAAACTAATGCACACGTCAGAGTTTTGTTGAACTATGCTGATATTCATAGGAGTCAATGTGTCTGTTTTTGTACATCACCAGGAAATTCTGAAATCTTTACTTTTTCGGGAATTTCCGCACTTTTACATTTTGATTTTTGCCATATCTTGAATATAAAGATGAGTAGTTTGTCAGCACAATTCCTCATAAACCGGTGCAAACAATTTCGTCAAACTTAGCAGATAATTAGGACACAATGTGTATAGATTTGCATATCACAAGGAAATTACGATTCCCTTATTTTTTCTGTGAATTTCAGCACTTCGACTTTTGTGGGAGAGTGGGGTATGTGAATTTGCTCACTTTTTCTTTCATTGTGCATAAAATTATAAATTACTTTAAATCAAATTAATATATTAGGTCTAATAAAGCCAATACACAGTATTTTTTTAATTATATTTGATAATAAAGAAATCCGGTCTGTTTCAGACGTTTTTCTTTAAATATTTTTATGAGAGTGTTATGCGTGTTTTATTAGCCCCCCCCCTTTTTTTTTACAGGAAATATCTTCATATCTCCAAAAGGTGAATGATTCGAATTAATGCATGCTTTATTATAAATTTGATGAAGTTAAACCATGTTTCAAAAATTTTATTTACACCATTTACAGACAAAAATAATGTTTATTCTTGAAAAAAAAATTATTTTCATTTTCTTTAGTCAACCCCACAGCGCTTTCAACCTTTGATATTTTCCCTGACCAAATAAAATGATCGGCATGGACCACGTGTGTCCAAGCAGTTTTTTACTGTTGAGTTAGCAATGGATTACAAGATTTCTGAGATGCATTTTTCAATAAAAGTAAAATAGGATAATTCTTTCGACATGTGCATATCCCTGTAACGATAGCAGTATTCAGGTAGATATTTCTATCACTGCGTTTGACGCGTTTTCTCGACTGACCTGCATGGAATTTTTGCTCTACTTGAATATTTTCCGTGTAAGTGTACTTTCTATATTGCAGCAAATACATTCAAAAATAATTTAATTCTCGGTATAGTTCTAGTTTTTGTTGAATTTTTACTTTTCAAACATGTATTGGTCAGTTTATGGACTTATTAAAACTATGCTATCGGAGATGTGCACATGTCGACTGCCAGGATAGAAAATCACTCAAGTGAAACAGTTCTAAAAGGCTATATATAGCAGGTACAGGTGGCCAAAAATGTTCGATCATAAATGGCGGAATCGAAGAAATATGGCGGACAAAGGCGTACAGGAATGTAGTAAGTCGTACAAAGATGAAAAATGATGCCTTTTTAAGAGTTCATGTCAGCTTTAATTACTTTTGTTGGAGATCTTGGTCTGACCAGCAGACATTTTGGTGATTTTGTATTTGTTTGTCTATATTGACTTAATTACGACCATGACCAAGACTGGACAGAATGTAAGTTGACTTTTACTAATTTCATTATCTCTAAATAATTGTTTATCTATTTAATTCCTAAATATTAATATTCTAATATAAATTATGAAGATTCAGTATTTGTGATTATTTTATGACTTTGTAAATAATGAAAAGTAATGATTTCATATATCAGTGTATTGTATATTTTTGAGAGCAATACAGTAAAGTTGTGTTTTATTTATGTGCAGATCACTGAGTAAGATTTCACTCATCATATTGTATATTTGGAGAATGGCTTTATATCACATATAGGTACGATGCATATATATATTTTGAATATTGTCCATATAATTATATAATTCTGGAAGAGTTCAATATAATTTGATCTTATTGTTTCATCTATAAATTCCAGTGTTTATACTTTGTACATATTATTGATTAAGAAAGACAACTCTTAATGTTTTATGAATGAGCACAATTAAAGGGCAATAACTCTTATTTTGACCGTGCTATCTGGCAAGTGATCTACATGTATGTATTGTTACAAAATATTTAATATATTGTTTATATCTTTCAGAGCTGTGATAATACTCATTGAATATACACTTATCCATATCTACAACATGGCGTTTGTCATTATTTACGTATAAAACGAACCCCATTTCAATGGCATCCACGGTGGGATAGGATTGGCTGACTGACCATTGCGAGAGGTACTAACAGAGAGGATCTCACGCCGAGGAGGATCTAGGATCCACCGACGTGTTGTGTAGTGTTTACAGACAGAGACTGTATTGCGCAATCAACTCAACGCTGGACTTTCAGTGAAAGTGACATTCAGCGACGTGTGACCAGTGACAATTCATTTGAACCTTTGTGACTATTTCATTATTGTGATCTTTAGAAGCTTGCCAGCACGGTAAGGTATTTTTATTTAACAATTGTGCTCAAAACAAGTGTATTTTGGACTGACAAGTGACAGGCATAATTTTGTTAAAGTGAAAAGCCTTTTACACCCTTCCTGTATATATTAAGTGTAAATATTATTTATTTCTGAGCAAATTATTGTAGTGTGTGAAAGAAATTAATTCTATTAATCTGATATACCTGGTTTCCACCCCACACTAATTTCTTTTCTCTTGATCAGCTGACCTTGACATTTGTGACCTACATTCAGACTTGAAGGTACAGGTAGTTTGTTTACAGGTGATTTTGAGGTGACTAGTGTGTCTGAGTGAGTCTATTGTTTTGATTTAGATTCATTGGTCTAGTTCTACAGTATTTAGTAGCTTATTACCCCTATATCACCCCTATAGTAAACATGTGAATTAGTTTATTTAATACCCAGATTACTGTACATTTCAGTACATATAAACATAGTAAGGTCACATTACTTTGAGTAATCAGTGTGTTGGTGATTCACCTGTGTCCGTTTTTTATTGTTTATACATTGAATTCCTTGTCATTAGTTTGCATTATTGTACCGTTTACTTTGATTTCGCGTAATTTTGTTTACATCGAGTATTTGACCCCTGGCCGAGAGTTCGTCACGCTTGAGCGCACCCTGTTCTACTGAAGAAGAGAGTTATCTTCCTTAAGTAAGTTTGTAGTTTGAGTTATCTTTCATTCTTCAGAACCATTTAGTTATTTAGAAGGTAGTATTAGATTAAGGTTATATTTATTTAGGATTTAGTTAGTATATTCTTTAAACTTTTATTTATTTCATTTGGTAATTTAATTAATTTTTTTTATTTCAGCTTATTTAGAAATTTAATTTGAAATCTTGTTTTTCAGGTGAATAATACTTTGCATTTCAGTGAAATTTAGTGTTACATAGAATTTAAAATTTAATTAAGTAGCTATTTAGAATTTAAGTTTAATTAGTTTAATTAATTAGTAAGATTTAATTACCCGACTTCATCTCGGACTCTTCAGATTGGATTACACATTGGATTCTTCAGTTTCAGAGGATGTAGTCTTAATTTACTTAGATTAATTTAGATAATTAAGGTAGATTTAGTTACTAGGTACCTAGCTAGTATTTAGTTATTAAGAAAAGTTTATTTGGAAATCAAACAACAACAACAAATCATCATGTCCGCAGACATTTCACAGGAGGAACTCGATCAAATTGCAAAAGTCTTCAAAGAATTAAACATAAAACCAAAAGCTGATACAGCACAGGATTTCAAACAATGGATGACTCAGTATGTTGCATAAATGAATGAGGAGGAATTTGTCAATGTAAAGACAGAACCGCACGCGGATACTGGAACGTCATCAGCATCAGCATCAGGAAGCACCTTTAGTTCCCACATCCCAAAGATCTCTTGCTTTTCTGGAGACGGCAGCAAGAATGACACTACATATGATCTTTGGCGATATGAAGTTGACTGTTTGATCAAGGAGAAGTGTAAGGAGGAGATAATTGCTCAGTCAATTCGGAGATCATTGCGAGGAGATGCAGGCAAGGTTGCTATGAGACTTGGTCCTGGAGCCACTGTAACCCAGATACTGGACAAGATGGAAAGTGTGTTTGGTACTATAGAACGAGGAGAGACAATTATGGAACAATTTTACAGTGCGCGACAAGAAAAAGGAGAGGATAGCATGAGTTGGAGTTGTCGTCTAGAGGAGATTTATAGAAAGGCAGTCATCAAAGGAGTTGCAACCAAGGAGGATGCAAATGAAAAGTTAAGATCAAAATTCTGGAATGGTCTGCATCAGTGGATTAAGGATATCACTGGATTCAAATTTGATGCATTGACCAATTTTGATGAGCTCAGGAAAGAAATAAGACTTGTAGAAAAGGAACATGAAACAAAGAAGGCACAATCTAACATGGCTATAACATCAAGTGAAGCTGAGAAAGGAGATGAGATTAAGGAACTTAAAGGAATGATCCAACAACTCACTACAAAAGTCAGTGCCATGGAACAACAGCGTACAAACAGGAAAGATCTTGGAGAATCGTACGGCAGATTTCCAACACCACAGTCCAAAAGAGGAAATTATGGCGCTGGAAACTTATACAGAGGACACCCTAATTTCAAAAACTACAGTGGTCCTAGATATCCTCAGGCATACAACTATGATTATGACTATGGATATAACAGCCAGGAATCTGCTCAAACAGAGGATGGAGAACCTATTATATGCTACAAATGCAGACAACCGGGACATATCGCTCGTTATTGTCAAGTGCGAATGGACCATAGTAGGAGGTATTTAAACGTGAGGAGACCTTCGTTGCGGGGCAAACGTTAGGTCAGTACAAGAAAGGCCCTAGTAGCAGTAAAAATAATGAATTAGTAGGAAATACATCAGAAGTGGAAGCAAGTTTGGAAGGAATTTTAGTTAGAGCGTTAATTGATACTGGATTTACTGTTTCCACAGTTAGTTATGACCTTTATATGAAACAACTTAGTCACTTAGAACTCCATCCAATAAAAGAACTTTTACAAGTGGAATGTGCAGATGGTCAACAGTTACCATACTACGGATATATCGAAGCTTCCATCAAAAGTAAGGGAATACCACAATCATTAGAGGAACCACTGCAATTTCCATTGCTCGTTGTACCAACCAGTAACTTTAACAGTCGAGTACCACTTCTGATTGGAACGAATATATTACAACACATGCTAGATGGTGTCAAGGACAAATATGGAGATAAATATCTACAAGATGCTGCTTTATTTACACCGTGGTATCTCGCATTTAGAGGAATGGCATTACGAGAAAAAGAACTGGCTCGGAACAACAATCGATTAGGGATTATAAAATCAGCTGAAAGTCATTGTATTATCATACCACCAAATTCAACAGTTTCCATTTCTGGATATATCGACAAGGCTTTTCCATACCAATCTACAACAGCAGTCCTACAAGCTACACCTCGCTCTGTAATTCCATCAGACCTGGATATTGTACCATCACTTACAGACTATACCTATCCAGCCGGTCATGTGATAAGAGTGGACATTCACAACATCACTACAAGGACAGTACAAGTTCCACCTAAATCCATCATATGCGAGCTACAACCAGTGAAAATCGAACCAAATCAAACAGCTTTTCCATGTTCTAGCCTGCAAGAAACCAAAGATGTCTTAAGTTTGGTTAAGATTGACAGAGATAAGCTTACAGCATCAGAGCAGCAAGGAGCAGAACAATTGTTGAGGAAATATGAGGATGTATTCTCAAAGTCAGACATTGACATAGGACACACTAACATTGTGAAACATAGGATCGATTTACATGACGAAACACCTTTTAAGCAAAGACCGAGGCGAATACCACCGGCCATGTTTGAAGAGGTTAAAGATCACTTAAGGAAACTATTAGAAGGAGGAATTATCAGGAAGTCGAAGTCACCATGGTCAAGCAACGTTGTCCTTTGTCGAAAGAAAAACAACGAACTACGCATGTGTGTAGATTATCGCCAGCTAAACCTTAGGACAAAGAAAGACTCCTATGCGCTACCAAGGATAGAAGAAATATTGGATGCCTTAGCAGGAAATAGATTCTTTACCATCTTGGATATGAAAAGTGGGTACCATCAGGTTGAGTTACATGAAAATCACAAGGAAAGAACTGCGTTTACAGTTGGACCTTTAGGCTTTTATGAATACCATCGCATGCCATTCGGTCTAGTCAACGCACCTGCTACATACCAAAGGCTTATGGAGGAATGTTTTGAAGGACTCCACCTGGATATATGCTTCATCTACTTGGATGACTTGATAATATTCTCCAAGACGTACGAAGAACATTTAGAACGTTTGGAAAAGATTTTTCAACGACTAAGAGAAGTAAATCTGAAACTATCACCGAAGAAGCGTGAATTCTTTAAGAGCAAAGTGAAATACGTAGGAAACATTGTCAGTGAGGAGGGAATAGAACCAGACCCGGAAAAGATCAGCAAAGTACAGAACTGGCCGCAGCCAAGAAACTCAGATGAAGTTCGCCAGTTCCTGGGTTTTGTTGGGTATTACCGGAGATTCATTGAGGGATTTTCAACAATAGCACGCCCATTGAATGACCTCCTACCAAATACAAAGAAGAAATCTAGAAAGGGTGTCAGGACATTAAAAGAACCAAACAAGTGGAGATGGGGTAGTGAGCAAGACCAAGCTTTCAACAAACTTAAGGAGAAACTCACAACATATCCAATTCTAGGATTCGCCAATTACTTCTTACCCTTTGAACTTCATACAGATGCCTCATCATCAAGCATTGGTGCTGTATTATATCAGACGCAGGACAACTTCAAACGGGTCATAGCTTACGCTAGCAGGAGTTTATCGAAATCCGAAAAGAATTACCCTGTTCATAAATTGGAGTTTGTGGCTTTGAAGTGGTCTGTCTGTGAGAAATTCAGAGATTACTTATATGGAGGAACATTCCAGGTTTACACAGATAACAACCCACTCACGTATGTTTTAACATCTGCGAAACTTGATGCAACGAGCCAAAGATGGATTGCAGATCTCACCAACTTTAACTTTGAGATTCTGTATCGACCTGGATCACACAACGCAGATGCAGATGGACTAAGCAGGATACCAAATCAGGAAATCATAACATCTGATTCCATTAAGACCATATGCAACTCAGCTGTATCCAATCATCCCTATATATACAATGCTTGTCCATATCTCCATCTTCAGTTGACAACCAACTACCAGACTTGAGTGATCAGACAGAGATTGATGTTCGTCGTCATCAGTACAATGACCCAGTGCTAAGGTTTTGGATACCATACGTACGGGATCAGTACAAGCCAGCGAAACACAGCTTACCATACAACAACATCCAGTACCATGCTTTACTTTACAAGAATTTTGACAAACTCAGATTAAGAGAGGGGATCCTCATTAGAGAAACAACAGTGAATGAGAAAAAGAAGTCACAGATACTTTTACCCAGATCATGCATTGGAACAGTATTATACCATCTACATACTGACATGGGACATCCAGGCCGTGAGAAAACCATCAGCTTATTAAGGGATAGATTCTATTGGCTCGGTATGACACAGAACATTTCATTTCCAACTGTAGAAGATGTCTCTTAAGGAAAACACCAACAACAAGAGCTCCCCTTATAAACATCAAAACATCGCAACCATTAAAAGTAAGACACAATCGAACACGGATTCTAAAAGTAGCCCAAGTTCAGCTGAACAAACCACTGTCATTTCTCCTGTGCCAAGCTCATTCCAATCTGTTTCACAAGTAATGAAAACAGTCCCTTTGACCCATAATAATGATACTAAAACACCACAAAATAACCAAGGATTTGGATTGGTAAAAAAAGGTTTACGATTCGGAAATTTAAATATTTGTCATATTATTCCAAAAATTGACGAAATAAAACTATTGCTCCAAAATAGGCAAACTTTAGACATTTTAGGTATATGTGAAACTTTTTTGACCGAGCAGATAGGCAACGCTGAATTGAATATTGAGGGCTTTGTTTTTGAAAGAAAAGATCGAATACTAAGGGCAGGTGGTGGAATTTTAATATACATTTCGAATGACATTTCTTATAAACGAAGAACTGATTTTGAAATCAGTAATATTGAAACAATATGGCTAGAGATAAATCTAAAAAATTCAAAACCTATATTTTATTGCTCTGCTTATCGTCCACCATCTGCCCCCTCCTGCTGGGCGGAGGACCTAGCAAGGGAGGTGAACCGTGCCTCCTGCTGTGACGATACTGAAATTATTCTATCAGGTGATTTTAATATTGATCTAATGAAAGACCCCCCACAATATTGGACATCTGCTTTAGAGGAGTTTGGACTTTCTCAGATAGTTACTGTTCCTACTAGAATAACAAGTACCTCAAGTACCTTAATTGATCATTTTTATACAACTAAACCAGAAAACATATGTGAAACAAATGTGCCCCCTATTGCTATTTCTGACCACTACCCTGTATGTTTGACACGGAAAACTAATTGTTTACAGCGTAGAGGAAAACATACTGAAATCCAATATAGAGATTTTAAACAATTTAACGAAAACGACTTTTTGAGAGAGTTAGAAAATGCAAATTTTAACACTCTTCTTAAACTTAAAGACCCAAATGAAATAATGAATAAATTTTATGAATTGTTTAATGATATTCTTAACAGGCATGCCAAAGTAAAAACAAAAAGAGTCAAGACTGAAATTCGACCTAAATGGCTAACACAGGAAATAAATGATGCCAGACATTTACGCGATATATATCATTTACAAAGGAATTCAGAAAATTACAAAATTTGGAGAAATAAAGTTACACAATTAATAGATCAAGCAAAATCAAAGTATTACAAATCTGCAATTGAAGAAAGCTCAAGTCCTAAAGAAATGTGGAGTTATTTAAACCATTTGGCATCTAAATCCAAAACTTTTACACCTAGCCGTATTACACAAAATGGTTTAGATTTTGAAGATCTACAGGATATTGTTGATATTTTTAACAAACACTTTACGGAAATATCCTGTAAATTATTAGCAGATATGTCAGTACAAAGTTTTGATTCAGAATTATTAAATCGGTATACAGAAACTAAACTAGGGAAAGAAAATGTTTTCAGTATTAATGAAATAACTGAATTTGAAGTATTGAATATGTTGAATACACTTGATGTAAATAAGTCAGCTGGTATAGACTTTATCGGACCTCGTCTTCTAAAACTTTCGGCAAATGTCATATGCAAATCTATTACACATCTTATAAATGCTAGTATCACTAATGGAATATTTCCATCCAGTTTAAAACAAGCAAAAGTCACTCCTATTTTCAAAAATGGCGACCACGCAGATCCAGGGAACTACAGACCGATATCCATTCTTCCAACATTATCAAAATTAGTTGAAAAACACATAGCAAATCAAATACGTAACTTTGCCTCTAACTTTGATCTTTTATTTAAATCGCAATCTGGATTTCGAGAATTTCATTCATGTCAAACGGCTCTTACCAAACTTACAGATAATTGGCTACAAGCTATGGACCAAGGAAATCTAGTAGGCATAACTTTCATTGATTTTAGCAAGGCATTTGATTTGGTTAATCATGAAATTCTTATAAGTAAACTTCAATCATATCACTTTGATCAAAGGGCTATTAAATGGTTTCATTCTTATTTAACCTCAAGGTCTCAGTGTGTAAAAATAGGAACATATTCCTCTGATTTTTTGCCCGTCACAGCAGGAGTGCCCCAAGGTTCTATCTTAGGTCCCCTATTATTTTTATTGTATATAAATGATCTCCCTTTACATGTAAATAGAACAGATATTGATATGTTTGCCGATGATGCAACCTTGCATACATATCATAAAAATATAGAAGGTACTGAGAATGCCCTTAACTTTGATTGTCTGAGATTGAAAATTGGTGTTCCAAAAATCAAATGGTGTTAAATACCAATAAGACAAAATGTATGCTTATGGGAACTCAGCAGAGAAAATCAAGAATAGATTCACCTGAACTAAATTTATATGCTTCAAACAAATTAATTGAAAATGTTGAATCTGAAAAACTTCTGGGAGTGCATATTGATGGTTCATTGCGCTATAATCACCATATTGACTCAGTTTGTAAATCTTTGACATATAAATTATATACGTTGCGCAAAATTAAAAAATTCCTTCCCTTACACACAAGAAAACTATTCTATAATGCATACATTCTGCCTTCTTTGAACTATTGCCTAACTATTTGGGGTAATGCGCCAGGTGCTGGCATAGATAGAGTTTTTAAATTGCAAAAAAGGGCAGCCCGTATTATACTAGATGTGGCTTATGATGCCCCTTCACTGCCATTATTCGAAAAACTTGGATGGCTGACTATTTACGAGTTGATTGATTTTCATAAATATATATTACTGTACAAAACACTTCATGGTATGGCACCTACTTATTTAAGAGACTCTTTTGAATTTATTTCTTCTAGTAGTTATGCTCTACGATCTGAAACAAACTATGACCTTCATCTACCGAAATATCGAACAAATCAATTTAAAAATTCTTTTCGTTATTCCGGTGTTCATTTATGGAACAAACTACCTTTGTACATACGTTTTTCACAGAATTTACACACATTTCGTAAAAATGTAGAAAAATTCATAATAACATGCCGCAACTAAAATCTCCTGAATTCTATATGTACTTGTATTTTTACGTCATGTTGTATTATTTATTATTGTAAAATGATTTCATTATTGTATTATTGTGAACATGCTTAGAGGGCCCCGAGGAAGACTAGTGCATTGCACTAATCGGGTCACCCTCTTAAAATAAAGTATTATTATTATTATTATTATTATTATTAACTTGTGTGCGTAGACTATCTTAAACTAGAGAAATCAAAAGGAGGATACGAAAACATTCTAGTCATCACTGATCATTTTACGCGATTTGCACAGGCTGTACCTACAAAGAACCAAACTGCCAAAACCACAGCTGAGGCATTATACCATCATTTTATTGTCCATTATGGCATACCATCAAGACTACTCAGTGATCAGGGAGCAAATTTTGAGTCAAAGATTATACGGGAACTCTGTACCATTCTAGGAGTTGACAAGTCGAGAACAACACCTTACCATCCCATGGGCAACGGCTTAACTGAACGTTTCAACAGAACTCTTTTAAAAATGTTAGGAACACTCGAAAATTATCAAAAACAAGATTGGAAATCTCATATTTCAACTTTAGTTCATGCTTACAATTCAATGAAACAAGAAACTACAGGACAATCACCTTTCTTTCTCATGTTTGGAAGAGAACCAAGACTTTCGGTAGACCTCATTTTTAAAACAGCTGAACCAAATCAACATGAAAACCTTAACTCATACATCAGGTCTTTGAAATCAAAATTGGAACATTCATATCATTTGGCGCAGAAATCAATTCAAAAGACCCAGGGAAGACAGAAGAAGAACTATGATTTGAAGGCAAGAGATGCTGTTATTCAGCCTGGAGATAAAGTATTAGTAAAGATCGTTGCATTTGAAGGCACACACAAGTTATCAGATAAATGGGAAGAAGACCCATATATTGTAGAAAGTCAACCGAACAAGGATGTTCCTGTGTATATCGTGCGAAAAGAAAACAAC
The DNA here is from genome assembly GCF_032062105.1 of Saccostrea cuccullata. NCBI lineage: Eukaryota > Metazoa > Mollusca > Bivalvia > Ostreida > Ostreidae > Saccostrea > Saccostrea cuccullata. The sequence goes on along the minus strand of NW_026920495.1, from coordinate 125,378 downwards.
AATACATTTAAGAGAACTTTACATCGGAACCTTTTACTACCAATCGGCCACTTAGATGTTGATTTACAGACAGAAAGGCCTAAGCCAGCACCTAGGAAAAGGATAAAGCCTAGAGTCACAAGGAGAACCAAGAAACTGACTATCTCACATAAGGATAACAGTGACTCAGAGAGCAGCGATGAGGAAATTCTGATACAGGAGGCCGCTTCCACTGCAAATAGCAGTGATAGTACACCTGCTCTTGAGATAGAAAGTAACTCACAAGAAAATGTTTTGGCCAATGAAGAAGAGAGAGCTGAAGATGAGGGTAATGCCGGTATACCTTCACTTGTTGATCATGTTGATGACACAGGTACTTCAGCAACTATAGAAGACACTGATGTGAAGGAAATAGAACCGTCTGAAGATACACAGCAGCAAGCCGAAGCTGATGATGTTGATTTGGATGATACCAATTCTGAGGAACACTCAGCCCATGAACAGCAGACTTTACCTAGACGATCTCAGAGGACGAAGAAAACAACATCTTAGATAACCAGTGGAGACTATATAGTAAATCAACAGGTAGCAACACAACAGCCAGACTGGAAGACAAGAGCAGACTATTTACAGACTTTAGCTTCCAGTAATGTTTTTCATTCCAGCAACAGCAAAGAACTAGTGGAAAAGGCTCTGATAGACATTATTACAGGTAAGAATTAGTTAGACAAGTAAAGAAAGTCAGTTAAGTCAGTCAGTTGAGACAGTTCGGTAAGTGTATATAGTTCTTAGTGATATTCTATGTTTTTATGATTTTATTTTATTTTACAGTCGTTATTTTTGTATGAAATAGTAAATGATGAGGACGTCATTTCACGAAGAGGGGAAGTATGTGATAGGGTGATTTATATCTTATATTAATTATTATATTTCAGGATTAAATTAATTCAGTTGAATTATCATGTTTATTTCTTTTCAGCATTTCATTTATTGAATAAATCCACATGGAATTATTTACATCAATCTGTGTTCATTGACTTATTTTAAACCCCTGTCCCTTTTCTATTTATATCTTGTGTAGTGTCAGGGCCAACTTGGATTTCATTGGTTGGTTTGTTTTCCCTCTCTTTTGGTTTTAGCTTAGTTAATTACTTTTGTTGGAGATCTTGGTCTGACCAGCAGACATTTTGGTGATTTTGTATTTGTTTGTCTATATTGACTTAATTACGACCATGACCAAGACTGGACAGAATGTAAGTTGACTTTTACTAATTTCATTATCTCTAAATAATTGTTTATCTATTTAATTCCTAAATATTAATATTCTAATATAAATTAGGAAGATTCAGTATTTGTGATTATTTTATGACTTTGTAAATAATGAAAAGTAATGATTTCATATATCAGTGTATTGTATATTTTTGAGAGCAATACAGTAAAGTTGTGTTTTATTTATGTGCAGATCACTGAGTAAGATTTCACTCATCATATTGTATATTTGGAGAATGGCTTTATATCACATATAGGTATGATGTATATATATTTTGAATATTGTCCATATAATTATATAATTATGGAAGAGTTCGATATAATTTGATCTTATTGTTTCATCTATAAATTCCAGTGTTTATACTTTGTACATATTATTGATTAAGAAAGACAACTCTTAATGTTTTATGAATGAGCACAATTAAAGGGCAATAACTCTTATTTTGACCGTGCTATCTGGCAAGTGATCTACATGTATGTATTGTTACAAAATATTTAATATATTGTTTATATCTTTCAGAGCTGTGATAATACTCATTGAATATACACTTATCCATATCTACAACATGGCGTTTGTCATTATTTACGTATAAAACGAACCCCATTTCAGTTACATTTTGCGTTATTATATTTTTGCACTGTAGACAACGCAAAATGTAATAAACAATATGTAATAAAACAAAACAAATTTTTTTTGACTGCGTTTAACAAATAAGATCATAAAATTAATCCAAATAAATACATGTAACCAACATGGGAAACACGCTGTTAAAATATTTAGAACTAAAACAATGAGACCAACTACATGTATAGGGCTTTTACGGATATAAATACATCTAAATGTATCGTTTTTCTGACTCTGATTTAGTTTTATTGAATGCACTGTATTTAATTACATGTATATAGAGTAAATTAACTTTGATTCGCATATTTTTGATAGTCTTATTAAAATTCTAACCAAAAACACATAGTTAACCGAAGATTGACCATAGGTTCATTAAAAGATCTTGATACGCATATTCAGCATGTATACATCGGTAAACAAATTGGAAGTGTATATGTGTTTTGAGCGAGGAGGGGCAGGGATAGGGTGGAATGTTTACTTCGTATGTTTATTATTGCATTATTGTGGTCATGCAGAAACAATCCATTTTATTATAGGATCGAAAGAAAGAGAGAGGTAGAATTTTGTTTTTGCTTGTCTGACAGTATGGTATCATTTTTGTCAATAAACATCTTCCCGCTATGCATTTTCACCTGCCAGTACAAATGAATATTTTTTTTTAATGAATTCATTGTATTTGTCTATAAAAGAAAGCAAAAGCACACTTTCCAATACCCCCAACAACCCCGCCGACAGACGCACGATTTTAATTTGCAACACCTAAAATTTAAATACATTTATTAAACTGATTTTGAACATTTGTAGCTAATTCAATAATTTGATAAATTATAAAATTTATTAATTGTAAGAAATTGTGTATATCTATTGTAACGTTTCCGAGCGGTCTAACTTAATTCCTTCTATTGTAAAAAAATCCAATGGCAATATAATAATCCTTGGGTATAAAATCATATAGGTTTTTCCTCGTAATAAAACTCAATAACTGATTACAAATGTTTATTAAATCCAAAGTAAAATAGAATATAATCCAAAGAAATTAAAACAAAATAAATCCAAAATATTAATGAATGAAAGGCACTATAAAATCACTCCTATATCTAATTCTATCGCTACCTCTATATCAAAATCCCACATCAAAATCTCTCTAATTATTTAATTATCCCGTTTATATACTCTATTGACTCCTCTTACTCCACTTGACTCCCCTTGATCCATTTATCTTAGTCTAGACGTAATTAATCACTAACACTCTCCTCCCACTGATTATAATCGCCTAACTTTCTCCTCCTTACTCAATTACTGCTAGCTCCCCATGACCTGTCCACAGTCTGGGTCAAACCTCCAATAAATCTATCTAAGTGACCAATGCAGTAGAATGCTACATTTAAACTAAAACTACAGAATAACATGAATAATCTAAAATAAAACAATAAAAGAAAAATAATATATCTACGCTACATTTCCCCCTGCTTAAGTTTTGACCCCGTTCAAAACATTAATATTATGAATATCAAAAGTAATTAAAAAAAAAAACTATTTCTACTGCAAGTTTAACTAATCAAAGATACAAAAATGCTAAATATCAAATTTTGAATTTTTCAAAATTGATACAAATGTAAAATGAAAATAAAGGCTAAACTAATAAAACGAACGTACCTTTCAATCGTACAATGCAAAAGATTATAAAATGCAAATATATGAAAAGTATTATGTACAACAAAAACAAACTGAACATAAAAAAAAAATGATTAAAGCAATTACTGAACGCAAAGAAATTAAAAACATTTCAAATTAAAATGTCACAGTTCATTATTTCCTTTTCAAGACACAAGACACACTGTCATTTAACAGTTAATAATGAGCTCCCATTTCACTCGCAAAATCAGTCAAAAGTTCATCCACATCGCGAAAGTCAATATTTTCACTATAGGTGAAAGTCACGTCTCTTTGAATTTCGCTTCTCCCCCCAGGATATTCAACAGTTCTTCTTACGTATTGAATAGTAATGGATTTTGTTAAAAGTTCTCGGCCAATATTTTGGTTCTCATCATCTTGATTGGAATCTTCGGCGCACGGTTCCGCAGGCGAGGCACTATCTGTTGAAGATAAAAGTTCTTCAGAAACTTCCTCCACATGGGAATTTGAGTCTTCACTTTCAATTCCGCCATTGTCATTTTCATCAGAATTGTTAAGAATGTCTTCTTCATCTGAAGAAATGTCTTCATACAAATCACTTTTCACTGCTAAATAATCCATTGTTTCACTCGAATCTAAGTTGTCATCTTCTCCAAAATCGTCTAAAACTTCATACAAAGTATGCTGGGAACTATAATGTCTTTTTAAATTAAATAGTCTAGAAAAACTTTGTTCACAAATGTCACATGTAAAAAATGTCTTCTTTGAATTGTGATGTTCTCTTTGGTGTCGCAGTAAATTTCTTTTATATCTATAAGTAATATCGCAGTCGAAACATTTATGTATATCCATCGAGAGTAAATTTAGAAGTGTTTATTTCCTAAACCTTGTTGGTGTCTTTATAATTCTTCCCAGTCTTGTTTTCTTTTCCATCTGGGTTGGAGTTGACAAATGTCCATTAGTCTCATCCCTGCTCCTCTCTAACGGTACATTTTGATTTTCATCTGAATCTGGCAAGGTGTTTCCGCTTTCAGAATTTTCAAGATTGCTTGGATGATCTTCAATGTTCTCCTCTGGGACCTCATCATTAGGACATAAATTAGGTACAATGACTTCAGAATCCCTGTCTGAACACTGCTGAATTATTCGCTGAAGTTTATGATAGATCGTTTTGTTTACTTGAATTGGTTTAAGATTGTCCGCATGAATCACAATAGGTTTTGACACTGTAGAATGTTGAATCTGATATAACACATCACTAAGTTTTTTAATCACTATCCAAGGTCCACTCCAATTTCTTGCAAGTTTAAGTTTAGTTCCTAGTATCTGTTGTGGTTGGAAACGGCACACAGTATCACCAACACTATATTTTATTTTTTTCACATTTTTATTGTAGTATCTTTTCTGATTTTGGCTATTTTTCTTTGTTTCCTCTCTGGCAATTTCATGGCAATTTTCTAGTTTCTGTTTTAACTCTCGTACATATTCATGATGGTTGTATAAATCACTGATAGCACTATTACTCGGATCTGAGAATAAATCAACCGGCATCACCATTTCTGTTCCAAATATCATTCGATATGGACTCACTCCTGTTGTTTCATGTACAGTACTGTTGTAAGCCATTGAAATTCCGTCAATAAATTTGTCCCAGTCTGACTGATGCAAGGAAATATATTTTGACAACATATCCTTAATAGTACGATTTAACCTCTCCACCATTCCATCTGATCTTGGGTGAAAGGGGGTTGTGCGGGTTTTGTGAATACCCAGTAATGTACACAAATTCTGAAAAAGTTGACTTTCAAATTGTCGACCCTGATCTGTATGTAATGCATGAGGACATCCATAGCGTTTAATCCATCCTTTGAATATAACACTGGCAACAGTCTCAGCTTCCATATTTGGGATAGGAAATATTTCAACAAACTTTGTAAAATAATCTGCTACAACAAGAATGTACACATTTCCACTAGCTGTTTTTGGAAATGGTCCAGCTATATCCGCTGCAATTCTTTCAAAACGTCCTCCCGCTATGAAAGATTCCATTTCACTACGTTTTTGCCTGTAAGGGTTCTTTCTTTCTTCACACACATGACATGATTTCACATAATCTGTCACATATTCTCTAATATTTGGCCAATAATAAGAACTCTGATTTACTTTTCTAATAGTCCTCTGAATTCCAAGATGTCCAGATACTGGAGAATCATGAAGGTATCACATCACTACATCTCGCATTATTTTAGGTGTACAAATTCTTAACTTTATATTTTCCTTTTCTGTCCATTTGATGCACAACACTCGTTGATAAATTTCCAGTATTTCCCATCTATTGTACCAAAATTTACATTCTGAGTCGAGATCTGATATTACATTACTGGAAGGTTTATTCTCTGTTCCATACTCCTCAAACAATTCAAGAATTGGTCCTATTCCTGTGTCTTGTTCCTGTTTTTCACGAATTTCCTCATACGACAGTTCCATGTGTGGTATTTCCCTTTGTTTAGCACGTCTTGGTCGATTTCTTCTTTTTGAAATTCTTTCAGAATCCACATCGTCATTATTTTCATCACTAGTCACATTGAATAAATGATAAATGTCACATATGACTTCTTTTGTAATATTTTCACTGATAGTTCCACGCAAATCATTCACATGTGTCACTAAATCACCATTATATTCACCATGATCTGTTTGTTTACACTGCTTACACATAGTTTGACAACTATTGTTTTCTATCAGTAATCTGGATAAGGCATCAGTATTTGAATGTTGTTTCCCTTGACGATGTACAATTGTAAATACAAAAGGTCCAAGTTGTTGTAACCAACGACATATTTGCCCATCTGGTTCCTTAAATTTATGAAGCCACGTTAACGAACCATGATCCGTTCTTAGTACAAATTCTTTTCCCAACAAATAATGTTTGTAATATTTTACAAAATAAATTACAGCAAGCATCTCTTTCCTCGTCACGCAATAGTTCTTCTCTGCTGAACTAAGAGTTCGACTTCCATAAGCAATAACTCTTTCTCTTCCATCCTGAATTTGAGATAGAACACATCCTATAGCTTCATTACTTGCATCTGTGTCCAGTATAAAAGATCCACCATTTACGTCTGGGTATCCTAATATAGGTGCTTCTTGTAGTTTTTGCTTTAGCTCACAGAAGGCTTCGTCACATTCAGTTGTCCAATTCCATTTACTATTTTTACTTGTGAGAAAATGTAAACATTTTGCAATCTTGGCAAAATCCTTAATATACTTTCGGTAATACGAAACCAATCCAAGGAAACTTCTCAATTCTGAAACATTCTTTGGTACTAATATTCTTTTAACAGCATCAATTTTAGCAGGATCTGTTTTGATTCCTACTCCAGATACAACATATCCAAGAAAAGACACTTCCTTTTTGAAAAATGAACATTTCTTTGCTTTCAACTTCAAATTCGTCTCCCCCAGTCTATCAAATACTCTCTGTAAATTTCCCAAATGCTCATCAAAATTCTTCCCATAGACAATTATATTATCGAGATATAAAACAGCTATATTCCACTGCAATCCACTCAATGCTCTTTCAATGATTCTTTGAAATGTCGCAGGTGCATTACAAAGTCCAAATGGCATGACAGTATACTGAAATAAACCTCCTCGTGGTGTAGCAAATGCAGTTTTCTCTTTATCCCTATTCAACATCGGTACTTGGTGATACGCCATGTTCAAATCTAAAGATGAAAACCATTCCGATCCAGCCAATGCATCCAAATTATCATCTATCCTTGGTATCGGATATGCGTCCTTTATCGTCTTAGCATTCAATCGACGATAATCCACACAAACTCGCCAACTCTTGTCCTTCTTCTGAACCAAAACAAGTTGTGACGACCATGGACTGCTGGATTTCTCCACAATTCCTTGCTCAAGTAATTTCTCTATCTCTTGATCAAGAATTTCTCGTTTAAATATTGGTACTCGTCTCGGCGCCTCCTTAAATGGTGTTTCATCACTCAGATTAATCCTATGCTCTCCAATGGTTGTTCTCTGTAACACTCCATTTGGATCAGCAAACATATCCCTTCGTTCAATGAGAAACTTTTTAAATTTCTCTGATTCTTCAAAACTTAAATTCTGTCTTCCATTCTCATAAACTGGCTTCAAATGTTCTGGAATGTCTTCTTTCTCAGACTGGAAAATCTCACCTATCATAATTTTTTCATCACTAATCGGCTGACTTACAGTGTTCACTGTAATAAATAATGCTACATCTGTACTCTTCTTCACTGTTACAGAATTGTTTCCTGGATTGTATAATCGAACATAAATATCTGGACTATGTGAATCAACCAATGTTCTTGCTACTCCTATTCCATGCAAATTCACAAAAGTTGTTAACGGCATTGGAATTCCATTTTCTCCATTAATATTAGTAATGCTTGATCTTACTACTGCTTCATGTCTTCCAGGAATTGTAATTGAATCCAAAGTATAAATTTTCCAACATGGATACCATTCTTCTTTATTTTCAGAATCAAAAACCATGTTTAATGTTCCTAATTGATGGTTCCAATTACATTTAAATCTCAGAAAGAAATCTTCTCCCAACAAATCATGTATAACACTCCCAACAAAAACCCTAAATTCTATACTAATATCTTGAAATGTCAGCAACATTTTAGCTGTTCCCAAAAGCATTAATTTATTTCCATCCGCAGAAAAGAATTTACTCTTCACTGGCTCTAGCACAGGTCTGTTATCTGGAGGTATATTATAGAAAGTTTCCTCTGTTATGAAAGTTTTCTTTGCTCCAGTATCCATTTTCCAAGTTATTTGTGTTCCTTGAATTAGTCCATTGACCAAAAATCCACTTTTCCCTGGAATCTGAATTTCACACGTTGTTTTCTTAAGAATATCACAATAATTACTTTCATTGAGCTTCACTTCCTTGAAATCATCTTTACATGGTTCCTTATGAGCTCTGTTATTAACTACTCGTAAATTATGGTGATTTACTCCCCCCGTACTAGGCCTATCAATATCGCAGACCGGAGCACGGCCTATTGCCTCGGTCTCCCGCTGTTTAACGATCTCTCCTCTAACTTTATGACATCATTGATGGGTTTGTTCTCTTTACTCTGTCTGGTTTGCAGATTTCTTTTAATTGCTGGACAGGTTCTTTGTAAATGTTGAGTAGAATTACAATTGAAGCATCTTTTTCTTGTATCTCGTCTAATGACTTCATTTTGATTTCTCTCAAAAGACTGATCACTAATCTGGTAAATCCTGGGTTTCTGAGTCCTTGGTTCTCTATTCTGTTGCTCGCTTATTCTTATACACTCTTCCTGCATTGCAGAAGTCACAGCCTCCTGTAGAGTTTTAGGTCAACTTCTCCTTACTACTAGTCTAAAACTTTCAGATTCACTGCAGTTATCTAGAAATGTTTTCATACTGCATTCCTGTACATACTCTCGGCTCTGTGGGTGTGCACGACGAAACAAATCCTAAAGACTCTGGGCAAAATCTCTATAAGATTCATGTTCCCTTCTCTTTCGAAGTTTAGCTTCTGCAATATAACTTTCCTTCATTGACTTGTGTCCAAATCTATAATCCATTGCCTTGACAAGTTCCTCATAACTATTTCTCTGTTCATCTGATAATCCATAAGCATATGTTTCAGCTTGTCCTCTTAAGGTAGTAAATAAAATTCGTCTTCTACGATCAAAATTCCAGTTATTGAGAACAGCAACATTCTCAAAATATCTTATGAATTCCGTCCAGATTTCATTTCCATCTCCTCTGAAAGTACGCTTAACATTGACTTGATGTGTGAATTCCTGAATTGGTGTTCCAATATTGCGTTCTTTGTCATTGCCATAATTTCCTGGTGTTGTTTGATAGATATTCCATCCATTTTCTGATTTGATTGTTCCCTTAGAAACTTTAGCAATCAAACTTATGATCACTAAACACAGCGCAACAATTCCCACAGAAATAAGAAATTCCTTGGTCAAGCAAAGAAGCATGTAACCCGGAAAATAACGATATAATCCAAGAACAGAAACACATCCACAGAAAAACATTAAAATCCAAAAAAATGTAAACATATTCCATTTTGAATGTGAAGAATTGTCTTCCTGAAGTCTCCCTTTTTGAACAATTTGAGGTGAATGTTCGTCCACAAATGAATTCTCCAATCTTCGCCTGACATTTGAAATTCCTGAATTTGAAAATAGTCCCGGTGTCCTTTGTTTCGGAGTTCTGTCACAATTTGTCATTTCCATATCCATTAATGAATACGAAGTTTCATCCATTTTTTTCCTCTTACATTTCACTGGTACGATGTTTTGTATATGCTTTAATCCTGCACTTACAAAACGGACACTTTAAGAACTCACTGATTTCTCCTTTTCCCGTGACAAGTGAAAAACGGTTCTCACTCACTTTAAACATACAATAACAGTTTGGACACTCCTTTTTATCGTGAATTGTAATCCTTCCAATATGCACTAAATTTCCATTGTCATCATAGTCATACACGTTTGCGAATCTGTATACATCCATAACTATGAAAAGTATATGATACACAAATCACATGTAATAATCCAGTAATATGAATTAAATAAATCCAATGAAAATCAAATATTCAGAATCACAATAATCCAACACATTTGCGAATTGAGGTCCGTTTAGATCCATTTTGATTCACAATAAAATTCACAAATTATCCAAAGAATCTAAAGAATCCCGACGCTTGCCACCATTTGTAACGTTTCCGAGCGGTCTAACTTAATTCCTTTTATTGTAAAAAATTCCAATGGCAATATAATAATTTTTGGGTATAAAATCATAGGTTTTTCCTCGTAATAAAACTCAATAACTGATTGCAAATGTTTATTAAATCCAAAGTAAAAGTAAAAAAGAAATTAAAACAAAATAAATCCAAAATATTAATGAATGAAAGGCACTTTAAAATCACTCTTATATCTAATTCTATCGCTACTTTTATATAAAAATCCCACATCAAAATCTCTCTAATTATTTAATTATCCCGTTTATATACTCTATTGACTCCTCTTACTCCACTTGACTCCCCTTGATCCATTTATCTTAGTCTAGACGTAATTAATCACTAACACTCTCCTCCCACTGATTATAATCGCCTAACTTTCTCCTCCTTACTCAATTACTGCTAGCTCCCCATGACCTGTCCACAGTCTGGGTCAAACCTCCAATAAATCTATCTAAGTGACCAATGCAGTAGAATGCTACATTTAAACTAAAACTACAGAATAACATGAATAATCTAAAATACAGTACCGACCGGACACAACCTAACAGAAAGCGAACCCGGAGCGGACCCCGGGTTCGCTTTCTGGGTCCGCTCCGGGTTCGCTCGGGGTCCGCTAGGGCTGACCCCGAGCGAACCCGGAGCGCACCCAAAGCGAACCCGTAGCGGACCCCGAGCGAACCCGAAGCGGACCTAGAGAGCGAACCCCAAATTCAGTAGCGGTCCCAGAGAGCGAACGCAAGTTCGGTATTTCTTTACAGAGCTGTCAATCAGGATTAGCGATTAACCAATCAGCGCATTAACCAATCAAAATAGCATATTGATCTGTCGATTGGGATATAAGATCGAACGTGTTGATTTAATTCGACATAAATCCAAACACTGTACATACAAGTAAAACGTGTGAATGTGCTTTGTTTATCTATTGTGATAATTAATATATTATTTAATTTTATTTATTTTAATTCTCCGGGTTGTATTTTATATCTATATAATATTTCATTTCTTTTTTTTATTAAAACAATTAATTAAATAAATACATCAGTCAATGCATAAAAATGGAAATCAATTGATATTACAATTTTTACTGACAAAAAGCGGAGAAAAGAAATATAGTTAATTGGTCTTCGACAATTATTGTAAAATTTCATCATTTCAAGTTGCATTGGAAATTTATATGAACACTGTTAAATAAATAAAGAAATCCGAACCGCTATAAAGTACGTCTGGTTTATCGGGGTATACTCGGGTGAAGTGCAATTTCAATAATTGAACGAATTAATTACGCTAATTAATCACGACATTTAGTAAATCGTACATTGTTTCATTCTCTAAAAATGCGTAACTATACTTGACAAAGAATAATCAGAGAAATATAATATAGAAGAGATATTCAAACATATGAATTATGATATATTATAATTTTTGAAATGTTTTAGGACTAATTCATGTAATTATAGGGAAAAAAATAATTAATAAAGGTGTTAGCAATGCATAGTTATGTGGGTTGTTCGAAAGATGGTAACACAAACTAACTGTAGAGTTACACTAAATTGAAAGAATAATCTTGTTAAGTATCATCAGGAATTGGGTCTAATTCACGTTCATTCTGGTGAAGTCATTCAGTTTGTTAATACCATTAGGGCGGAATGACTTCAATCTGTGCATCGAGAAGGAAGATTTTTATATACACATATTTTCTGTCATGCCCAAGAAGATTAAGAAGATCAATAATTTTGATGTAAATTTTGAATAATTCAATGTAACACGTACATTGTGAAATCAAAAATAAAATAATTAAATAATTAGATTTTTTAAAGACAATGTGTGTGTGAAATAGAGGGCATATATTAATATATTCTTATCAGGTCGGGAGAACAATTATTATTTGCCTTTTTTCTTTATTCTGATAAAAATCATTCTCGCTCCAAAATTTTGACCGTGAAAATTGAAAAAGCACTAATATACAGTGTATTTTTTTTTAGAAAATGTCTGGTAAATAGTTATAACAAACTTTTAATGTGTAAGTACTATAAATGAAATTTAAATATATCAGATGTACAAAAGGTTACATGCAATTTATAGATGCTATATCATAATTCAGGTGTTTAGTAAACATTCAAACTACGATGTAGCAAAACGTAAGGAATAACAAATGTATTTTTAAACTATGTATATAAAGCATGAATTTAAAAGGTATTTAGTTTAGATTTCTTTCGTCAGTTTCACTTGTACACCATTCGATACACTGAAAATCAATTCAACACTCTTTTCTGCTTCCTCTTCCTTTTTGTTTTCTCCTTATAACTTAAGAAAAACAAAAGCCTTATAACTCGCTGTTAAATTAGTTTGAATTTCTCGGGATAGAGAAATCAAGGAAATCAATTATTCATGAACATGTAAATCTACGTCGAATAAACAATTTAATTTTAGAAAATTTATCAATGTTCTCCATAATGTTACTGTTTACATGTACAGTGTACATGTCCGCATCGTCACATAAACAACAATGATCGATCCACAATACCATTTCTGTATTGGAATATACAAGAGGCGGGGCTTACTGGCGGTGAGATTAAAGCGGGGACCGCTTCACGCATCAGTGCGTAAAGCGGTCCCAGGAAGCGAACACCGGGTTCGCTCTAGCGGACCCAGAGCTGACCCCGAGCGAACGCGGAGCGAACCCGGAGCGCACCCAAAGCGCACCCGGAGCGGTCCCAAAATTTCTGAAAGCGAACCCGAAGCGGACCCCGAGCGAACCCGTGAAGCGAACCCAGGGTCCGCTCCGGGTTCGCTCTGGTGTTAGGTTGTGTTCGGTCGGAACTGTAAAACAATAAAAGAAAAATAATATATCTACGCTACACTATTTTTCCTTTTGTTTTATTTTCTTTTCATCGGCCACTACACTATTGAAAATTGTACTCAATCTGCCTGACGAAAGAAATTGCGTTATTACATTTTGCATTCCTGCTTTTTGCTTAAACTCGACGCGAAATGTAACAACGCACAATGTAATAATCCAAAAATTGTATTATAACATTATGCATTATTACATTTTGCATTGATCTCGACGCAAAATGTAATAACGCGAAATGTAATAATCCTCAAAAGTGTGTTGTTACATTTTGCGTTATGTAACATTCTGCGTTGATTTCAACACAAAATGTAATAAAGCAAAATGTTATAATCCAGGTTTATTACATTTTGCGTTGTTATTACATTTCGCGTTGTAACATAGCATTCCAAATTGACTTAACTTCAAAACAAACTTCATTTGCAGACAGAGGTGGTAATTAATCTCAATGTGACAGATAAAGAGAATGCTCTGGATTTTCTTCAGGAGGAAAGCTAGTTAATCCCAAGGGACTCCTAGCAGCATTCAGTTTACAATGGGAACATCTTCAGCAATTATCCCTCTTTGCCTATGCATTCTTTTATAAAGTTAAGGAATCTACCCCACCACCCCAGCTCTTAACCATATGGCACATAGAGAACCAAACTTAGCATTAAAATATGTATTTTTGCAAACTGAACTACCATACCAAATTTGTAATTGATTGGACAACCATAAAAAAAGTTGCCCGTTCATTCTTATGCAAAGTTAAGGAATCTACCCCACCATCCCAGCTCCAAACCAGAAGACATAGAGAACCAAACTTAGCATCAAAATATGTATTTCTGCCTACTGAACTACCATACCAAATCGAACTTGATTGGGCAACTATAAAAAAAAATTATAAGAAAAAAACAGAATATTTGTGGACGGAAGAGTGACAGACGGACACACTGCTAGACAGACAGACTGATGGACAGAGTGATTACTATAGGGCACCCGCAAAGCCTTCAATGAATGCAATTATTTATGAAGGCTTGACCTTAACTTCAAACAAAAAGCAGTTGCAGACAAAGGTTTACATTAATCTTAAAGTGACAGATAAAGAAAAGCTACTAAATTTTCTGCAGCAGGCTAGATAATTAATCCCAAGGGATTTATTGTACCTCTCTCATCATTTTCTTGTAAAGAACGGGTGCACTTATGGGTCCCGGTAAAATTTGAAAAAATAAATAATAAAATTCAGCAAAAATTTTCATTTAAAATTATTAATTGATATTTAAACCATACGATTCAGTAATTTTTACCTCTGAAATCCATGGATATACAAAGAACAAAACTATACAATGATGTAGGGGTCAGTCGACATTGGCGATTTTCTATAGTAAATCGAGAACGGTCATTCATTTCAAAGCCTTTGTTAACTATGAGCCTAACGTTGTGCAAACTTGTGCAAATGACAAAAGACGCATATTACATTTATAAAACTTGTGTGAAAGTATGAAATTTGCACACGATTAGGTACAAAAAGTACAATGTTTTTCCTATGGCTAGTGAGAGCTATTTACCTGTATGACCTATGTTGAACCCACGTGTGGAATAAATTATTTAGAATACTGATAGTCACGTGAGTTCTACCCAGGTAAACGTTCCTCAAAGGTGCTCACTGCAAAACATATATAGGCAGGTTTTGTTTCAGTAAGTCAAAGCCCTGTCGCTTAGAGATGTTTACATAATAATTATATGTATTTGTTTTTGAGAACACGGGAGGGTAAGGGTATGCAAGACAATGAAACAGGTATTGAAAGCCACCTATACCACTCTTTTTCAATTTCAAATTCAATGAAACTATTAATGTTATTTTTCAAATGCAAGAGTACCAATTTCTCAGTTTAATCATTTAGATACAGGCAACTACACAATATCATTCCATATTTTTAAAAAACAGGTTTGGCACAAGAAATATCATTTTGCAAACGCGCCCGACTATGATCCACCATCAGATTGTTCAAGTATCGATTTAAATATCTATTCCTTGATTTACATAAACGAAACTAAAAGAAGGTTCGGTACGACTTTTATAGGATTTATGGGGTATCCATAGGCCTTTCAAAATATTCAATTGTTTCAAATCCATGCTAATTTAAGTGGCGCATTATATTTTTTTTAAAATTAGAAATATCCAATAGTTTCTAATTATTACCAATAGAGAATCATTTGGTAATATATTTTGAAGTAAAATGGCACATTAAAAGGGCCCAATTAGTATTGCGGCCTAAGTGCACTTGTCCTTTACAATAAGAACTTTTCAGTATTAATGATAGAATGGGGTTTTTATACAACTACATTAAAAATTAATAATATACTTGAATTAATATATATATATTTTTTAAGTGAAAAAAGTAAATCAAAACATTTTCTTTAATCTATTTCATGTGTTTAGAATTCAATGGAATCATAACTATCAAACAAAAATAAATAATAAAAATTCATATTAAAATTCACATTTCAGAGTGTTCATAGCATTCCAAAATGACTTTATTTCAAAACAAACTTCATTTGCAGCCAGAGGTGGTAATTAATCTCAATGTGACAGATAAAGATAATGCTCTGGATTTTCTTCAGGAGGAAAGCTAATTTATCCCAAGGGACTCCTAGCAGCATTCAGTTTACACTGCCAACATCTTCAGCAGTTATCTCTCTTTGCCAATGCATTCTTATATAAAGTTAAGAAACCTACCCCACCACCCCAGCTCTAAACCATGGGACATAGAGAACCAAACTTAGCATTAAAATATGTATTTTTGCAAACTGAACTACCATACCAAATTTGTAATTGATTGGACAACCATAAAAAAAGTTGCCCATTCATTCTTATGTAAAGTTTAGAAATCTACCCCACCACCCCAGCTCCAATCCAGAAGACATAGAGAACCAAACTAAGCATCAAAATATGTATTTCTGACTACTGAACTACCATACCAAATTTGAACTTGATTGGGCAACTATAAGAAAGGTTATTAGAAAAAACAGAAAATTTGTGGACGTAAGAGTGACAGACAGCTAGACAGATAGACTCTGGACAGAGTGATTACTATATGGCACCCAAACTTTATTTTGGGCTTTTTTGGTCATAGGGGTTTAAATAACATAGATTAATCATAATAACACATTTTACCAGCAAAATTAAATTCTCAAAAATGCAGCTCGTATTTCTTTAATTAAGTGAATAAGTTGATTGACCAATGCTAGAAAATGGAGAAACTATCACCAATTATGTGCAGAAAATTTTGCGTCGTAAATTGCACATTTTCATAACGGGAAGGTCAGACTGATAAAAACATATTAAAACATATCGCTACAGTTCTCCCTACACTGTCACATGACAGTTCTAAGCAGATCTCTCTCTCTTTGTATATCAATGTCCTACTTACAACATGTGCACTGCTTCAATAAATATAAATACATCGAATGCTATAACTTTTATTTCTATATAAGGATGATCTGCGATATGCTGCATTATTGCACAAGAAAATAGCACTATGAAACTAGAAAAAAAGAAAGGAATGGAAAAGAATTCCAAAAATATTCATAAACCCCAAAACCCATATAATATACCCTTTATATAAGTAACATTGATAATTGTATGTAAATGTATATTTGAAAAATATATAAATTAAGCATATAAAGTGAAAAAAAGATAAGTGATAAAGAGAAACAAAGATGGCTTTTTCCAACAATCGGTGGTAATTTTCCCCCGAACATAAATCCATACTTAATAATAATATATATATTGCTAAATCTCAATTATAGCTATATCTTTGGATAAGAAATCCATCTCATTGGATAGAAAACTATGTATTGCTAAAACCTACATCAAAACATTTGAACTACGATTATATCTTATATCAAAACAACATATTAAAAGTTTCTTTCAAATCAGAAACTGTCATCTCTCGGTGTCAAATATTAATCAATGGAGTAGATAAGCCTTGGCCTTTGTCCTCGGGTAACTAGGCGCTGAGAGCCACCCTGATCTGTCTGTCATGTTTTCCCTCAGACAAGCATGTGACGCTCAGAAGTGGATGGTCTGTTTTCTGTAGATATTTCTGAAAATTCAGACATGGTGTAACTTTATTAATCCTCAAGATCTGATGAATGAACTTTCAAGGTTATGACCATAAACATAACAACATGTAAGATCTAGTTTTGCTTTAAGTGAAAATGTACAAATTTGATAAAAATACACTGTAAAATTAATAAAATTTTGTGTGTTCCAGTGTAAATCAAGATGTATCATTTATATCTACTGATAATACAGTTCTGCTTACATGGGCATAAGTCATTGCATTCTTTCTTTTATCACTATTAATAATACAGTTCTACTTACATGGGCATAAGTCATTGCATTCTTTCTTTTATCACTATTAATAATACAGTTCTACTTACATGGGCATAAGTCATTGCATTCTTTCTTTTATCACTATTAATAATACAGTTCTACTTACATGGGCATAAGTCATTGCATTCTTTCTTTTATCACTATTAATAATACAGTTCTACTTACATGGGCATAAGTCATTGCATTCTTTCTTTCAGCAACAGAGGTTTCCAATCCAATCCAGACGAAGACAGCTTTCTGGTGTCGACAATAAACACATCCTAATGTTAAATAAGTCAACAGAAATATATTTATATCATTGTTAAACTCAGCTGAATTTAGACAGCTTTCTTGGTGTTGACAATAAGCACATCTTAATGTTAAATAAGTCAACAGAAATATATTTATTTCATTGTTATACTCATCCAAACTATGGTGAGTTTTAAACAAGTCTGACCTAAGACAGAGTGAAAAAAGAATTAGATAGATTACACGATCAGTACGTACTGGTTCCTGCCGACAAAGCAGGTAACAACATTGTCTTCGTTTGTAAGGCTCATTATATAAATTGCATTTTAGAAGAACTTGGACTTAATTCCACGAGTGGTAATCCTACTTATACATATACTACTCTTTCTAAGGAAGAAATTCTTCAAAATCACCTGTCAGTTTTGAATACTTTTAATATTCCACAGAGCCAAAATGAATTTGAACTACCTTATATATATATTGGATTCCGAAACTTCATAAGAATCCTTACAAACAAAGATACATTGCAGGTTCCAGTAAATGTTCAACCAAGCCTCTTTCGTTACTTCTCACTTAAATATTGACAGTAGTGAAGGAAAAACTTCAAGAGTACTGTACAACTATATATTCAAGAAGTGGTGTAAATCAGATGTGGATACTTAAAAATTCTAAAGAACTTTTGGACAATTGGAAATCACAAGACTTTACAAAAATCAACAGCATAAAAACTTACGACTTTTCAACTTTATACACAACAATTCCGCACGACAAATTAAAATCCATGCTTTTTGATATCATTGACAGCTGCTTCTTGAACAAAAATGGAACTCGTAAATTTACTTACCTCGTCATTGGTCATTTGAAAAATTATTTTGTTAAAACAGATTCTGATTGTACACATAAGTACTCTGAAGTTGACATCAAGAAGATGCTTGAGTTTCTGATTGACAATATCTATGTGGTTTTTGGAGACCAGGTATTCCAACAATCTATTGGAATTCCCATGGGTACAAATTGCGCTCCGTTATTAGCAGACTTATTTTTATATTCATATGAAGCAGAATTTATGCAAAATCTTTTGCGTGAAAAGAAAAAACCACTTGCTGTGGCCTTCAACTCGACATTTAGATATATCGACGACGTATTGTCAATTAATAATAATAATTTCCATTCCTACGTCGACACGATATATCCTGGTGAGCTTGAGATAAAAGATACCACAGAGTCCAGCACTTCTGCTTCATACTCGGATATTTTACTTGAAAAAGACACAAATGGTAATCTAACAACCAAGCTATATGATAAACGTGATGACTTTAACTTTTCTATCGTGAACTTCCCTTACTTATGCAGCAATATACCTTCATCACCTGCATACGGAGTATTTATATCTCAGTTGATTCGATACGCAAGAGCATGCTCTACTTATGAACAATTTCTTAAACGAGGTAAATTATTGACAAGCAAGTTGATGAAACAAGAATATCAACAGTCTCGTTTAAAATCATCATTTCGTAAATTCTATGGTCGATACAATGACCTTGTCAGCAAATACAATTTATCATTGAATGAAATGCTGACTGACGTTTTTCATACCAATTGTTAGTCCATTATTTATACACTGAATTGACTACGGATTTTTTTTCCGTTATTTCCTGATTATGACAATGAGCACACGGCGGGTGTGACCGGTCAGCAGGGGATGCTCACTCCTCCATGGCACCTGATCCCACCTCTGATGTTTCGGAGGTCCGTGTTTGCTCTGCTCTTATTTGTATATTTGTTTAATGGACGTTGAGATTGAATACTGTTCGTTATTTCCATATCCTTAACAATGTTTGATTTCAAATTCCCAATAGATAATATTTTAAACAGCAGTCTTCAGTGTTCACTCACCTTGCTGTCCAAATCAGACGTGGATACTGACCCACTCTTCTCTATATAGACTCACCTTGCTGTCCAAATCAGACGTGGATACTGACCCACTCTTCTCTACATAGATTAACCTTGCTGTCCAGATCAGACGTGGCTTCTGAACCACTCTTCTTCACAAAGACTCACCTTACTGTCCAGATCAGACGTGGGTACTGACCCACTCTTCTCTACACAGACTAATCTTGCTGTGCAAATCAGACGTGGCTACTGACTCACTCTTCTCTACATAGACTCACCTTGCTGTCCAAATCAGGCATGACTAATGACCCACTCTTCTCTACATAGACCCACCTTGCTGTCCAAATCAGAAGTGGATACTGACTCACTCTTCTCTACATAGACTCACCTTACTGTCCAAATCAGACGTGTATACTGACCCACTCTTCTCTACATAGGCTCACCTTATTGTCCAAATCAGACGTGACTACTGACCCGCTATTCTCTACATAGACTCACCTTACTGTCCAAATCAGACGTGGCTACTGACCCACTCTTCTCTACATAGACTCACCTTATTGTCCAAATCAGACGTGAATACTGACCCACTCATCCCTACATAGACTTACCTTGCTGTCCAGATCAGACGTGGATACTGACCCACTCTTCTCTACACAGAAAAACCTTGCTGTACAAATCAGACGTGGATACTGACCCGCTATTCTCTACATAGACTCACCTTGCTGTCCAAATCAGGCGTGACTAATGACCAACTCTTTTCTACATAAACTGACCTTGCTGTCCAGATCAGACGTGGATACTGACCCACTCTTCTCTACACAGACTCACCTTACTGTCCAAATCAGACGTGGATACTGACCCACTCTTCTCTACATAGACTCACCTTGCTGTCCAAATCAGACGTGGATACTGACCCACTCTTCTCTACACAGACTCACCTTGCTGTCCAGATCAGACATGGATACTGACCCACTCTTCTCTACATAGACTCACCTTACTGTCAAAGTCAGACGTGGATACTGACCCACTCTTCTCTATATAGACTCACCTTGCTGTCCAAATCAGACGTGGATACTGACCCACTCTTCTCTACATAGACTCACCATACTGTCCAAATCAGACGTGGATACTGACTTACTCTTCTCTACATAGACTCACCTTATGCCCAAATCAGACGTGGATACAAACCACTCTTCTCTACATAGACTCACCTTGCTGTCCAAATCAGACGTGGGTACTGACCCCTCTTCTCTACTTTAAATGTCAAATTTCCCGAGGCATCAGACAATCTGTGTTGTTGTCATACTTTGATAAAACAAAGTGTAAATTTATATGATGGAGCAAGTGGCTTTTTTTTATTTCAACGTCTTTTCCAAAGCCCTATCTTATAAAGTTCTTGAAGTAAATAATTTTCCATTCAAACAAGAAGAAAACATTTTTAATAAAGAATAAAAAATTAGGGATGGGGGTAACAGGAAAACCTACTTCAAAGACATAATTGATTTCTAGATGTGTGCATGTCTTTCATGTGGAGACTTAATAATATAATAATAATAATAAAACTTTATTTAAAGAAGGTAACCTGGTTAGTGCATGCACTATTCTTCCCCAGGGCCCTCTATACATCAATCACAAAAAGATACAAGATACAATTCATCATATATAATAGGAAATACAATCACAAATTATGAATACAGTGTCCATGTACAGAAATATGACAATACAGAAATATGACAATACAGAAATATGACGATCATAAAGTAAAACATATGCTCAAATAGTTGAGCGACAGCTTATAATGCAATTTTCTACATTACGTTTAAATGCTTGTAAAGATTGAGAGAGTCTAATGTATTGTGGAAGTTTATTCCATAGATGTACACCTGAGTACTGAAAAGAGGTCTTGAATAAGTTTGTATGAAATTTTGGTAATTTAAGATCGTAATTAGTTTCAGATCGCTGGTTATAGGAAGTTGAAGAATGAAATTCAAATAAATTATGAAGATATTTTAGTCATTCCGCTGAAAATTTTGTATAATAATATGTATTTGTACAGATCAACTAGCTCATAAATAGTTAACCATCCAAGTTTCTTAAAAAGTGGTTTAGAAGAAGAATCAGGACTTGCATCAAGAATAATCCTTGCTGCCCTTTTTTGTAATTTAAATAGTCTGTCCATGTCCTTCTTAGGGGCATTACCCCAAACAGTCAAACAATAGTTAATAGATGGTAAAATATAAGCATTGTAATATACTTTCCTGGCATGAAGAGGGAGAAATTTTTTAATCCTACGAAGAGAAAATAACTTATAATTTAAAGTTTTACAAACCGAATCAATATGATTCGCATACTGTAACTTATCATCAATATGTACACCAAGAATTTTTTCAGTTTCAACCATTTCAATTGTTTTGTCTGAGGCATTAAATTGTAAATTTGGATTTTCTAGTTTTGATTTTCTTTGTTGTGTTCCCATTAATATACATTTCGTTTTATCTACATTTAATACCATT
This sequence comes from Saccostrea cuccullata, assembly GCF_032062105.1. Taxonomy (NCBI): domain Eukaryota; kingdom Metazoa; phylum Mollusca; class Bivalvia; order Ostreida; family Ostreidae; genus Saccostrea; species Saccostrea cuccullata. The sequence goes on along the minus strand of NW_026920495.1, from coordinate 103,214 downwards.
TGATTTTGAGCACACCATTTCTCAATTTAAGAAAGATCTGAATTTAGTGTATTTTCTAAACATCTTGCATTATGATTATTAGAATACAAAGTAACATCATCAGCAAACATATCAATATTTGAATTGTTTACATGTAAAGGAATGTCGTTTATGTACAATAAAAATAAAAGTGGACCTAAAATTGACCCTTGTGGTACTCCTGCTGTGACGGGTAGAGTATTGGAAACATATGTTCCAAATTTAACACACTTTATTGTAAAGATATGATTTAAACCATTTTATAGCTGTTTGGTCAAATTTGTAATGGGTTAATTTCTCTAGAAGAATGTCATGATTCACCAGATCAAATGCTTTACTAAAATCTATAAATGTAATTCCAATTAGTTCACCACGATCCATTGCATTAAGCCAACTTTCTGTTAGTCTTGTAAGGGAAGTTTGACAAGAATGGAGTGCCCTAAATCAACTGGGATTGTGTTAGAAGATCGAATTCATTAGTAAAATTTTGTATTAGCTTAGCTACATGTTTTTCTATCAATTTAGATACAGTTGGTAGAATAGAAATAGGACGATAATTATTGATGGGGAAATTGTTGATAATCTACAGGATATTGCAAATACTTTTAATACCCACTTTACGGATATCTCTAACAAGCTTCTTTTGGAAATGCCAAAACATGATTATGATCCTAATATATTATGCAATTTTGTTAGGTCTAAGCTTGTTGAGGAAACCTTCTTTACTATTCATCAAATTGAGGAAAGTGAAGTTTTTAACATGTTAAATTCTCTAAATGTCAATAAATCAGCTGGCATTGACTTTATTGGGCCGCGTCTTTTGAAACTCGCATCTAAATATATATGTAAACCTATAACTCATCTTGTTAATGCTAGCATAGTAAGTGGCATTTGTCAACCTCCAAAGGTTTTGGCATTTTTAACAAATTTCGATGAAGAATTTTCGAAAAAAATGAAAAAGTTCATTGTAAGTGAGTTCGAGTATAGAAGAAATGCCTTTAACTTAAAGAAATGACTCTCCACGCCTTCGTATTATTACATGTAATGAAATCTGCCGGCGTGAAGCGTCATAATTAAAAACTCTTTACTTTAAATGTGAACCGCCGAAACCCCAAATAGAATTTAAAATTCAAGTCGTAGGATTTAAATTTCAGAACTTGTTTTCTGAATAAAGGGCTAAATAACGGCAGCATTCAACAAAATCATTGGTAAAGAACGGCATATGTAGTTTTTATCAGATAGCTGTATTGTCTTGCTCTGGGTTTTAAATAAAGATTGGACCAAAGCGAACTTTTAACAATATTCATAAAATAGCACTGAACTTTTTGGAGCTAGACTAAAACCCAGTGGTTAAATATCTCTGTTATGTCTGTGAGATTTCTGTGTATTGTTCATTATTGTCATTAATGAAGAAGCGGTACTGCAACTCTAACAATTCTTGAAGAAAACAAAGGAGCCAATGTCAACAAAAGGTAAAGATAACTCCTTAAAATTTAGATGCAAATATTAGAGCGTAAATATTAAACAAATTTTGCTTCGTAACTTAATAATGCTATTCAAAGATGAATATATAGATATATCTAGTTCATGAACATGGATTGAATGTTTTTGGCATTTTTAACAAATATTTCGTTTTAAACGGAAAGGTGTCGATGACAAATAGTAATTATTCCACAACTCGTATAAAAATTCGGGAAACTGAAACATCGCCAATTGAAATCAATCTAAAGGTACTTTTGAAAAATTCAAAAAATTCGAATTGATTATGTTGAAAAAAAAAGTCGTAACTGATGCAGTTAGATCAGAGTTACATTTTGAAGTCGGGAAGAGGTTGATTGTGTATGTCAATCAGTCGCGACTAATATTCCTGGAAATATCGAAACTATTTTTTTTCTTTCGAACAAATCCAATGACTCCCAATTTTTATATAGGTTGATAGCGCCACTGTAAAAAGACCAAACGTCAATGATTAAAAATAGGAAATTTAAAGTAAAGAATGCAATATTTTCATCCCTTTTTCAATTGATTCACAAATATAATAAAGTTCATGGAGACAAAAATTTTAAAAATAAATACAATCGGTATAATACATATTGGGGCATTTCAGCTAATTTTTTTAGTAACAGGTTTTACTTGAAAGTTTGATTTTTTTAAAAATTATCAATCATTGATCCTAACTGAAAAATCAAGAAAGCCAGGCACTATAAAAATCTCGTTATTTGCATATTTTAACTGCTTATATTTACTACACGTACTAATCCCTGTATAATACATAAAGAATTGGAGCATTGCTATGAACTTTTGTAGTGTAATCATTTCAAACTGATCTTCTTCAAATGTGCAATTCATTTGTATTTGTGTAATTCAATTCTCCATAGGTTCCACTTCTGATCTTTAAGAGATACGTTTTTACTCTACTACAAATTTATACCGTAATTGGACTTTTGAGCTGTAATATTGTTTGTTATCTCTATATATTTCATTTAAATATCTTTTGCCAATGGAGGTTCATATAGCTTGATATTTTTAGTTGTGGCTGTTAGAATTCAATGTAGCTTTTTTTCGTGCTTTTCAATGCTGGATGTTTTAAATAATCATTGATGCTTGTAAAAACTATCGACAGCTAGCATGGCAAATGATTTTAATGATTTAAAGGTAGTTCTCAATACAAGCAATCGACGCATCTGTATATTCTATATTTTTATTATTTTTATGTTTTGCTGCACTACGATGACAAATGTTTGAAAAAACTATTAATATTTTTATTGTCCTTTAGAATAAAGGCCTATTACATGTACTACGCTTAAGTGCAATTTTAAGGAGAGAGAGAGAGAGAGAGAGAGAGAGAGAGAGAGAGAGAGAGAGAGAGAGAGAGAGAGAGAGAGAGAGAATGAAAAGAGAGACATTTGACGTTGACGCTTAGTGTCTAAAGCATAACTTAAACTTAATAGAGTTAAATCAAAAGGTCTTAAGGAAATACTGTTACAGTCTAGATAATTGTTCTTTTTATGATGTTTTCAGATGATATTTGTTGTAAATTTTTATTTTTCTTACATAAAAGAGTTCAAGCAATGGTATAAAGAGACCCATGTCGAAAGATGTTTCATATTTTATGGTCGACCCTGTAAACAAACTAATTTACTGTTATATTAAATTAAAGGTTTTTCATACAAATTATTTGTATATCATTATATTCTCACTGAATTGTTTATCATAACCCCCTTAACCTGTGAGCGGGTGTATATAGTTATCGGGATATCTGTCTGTCTGTACGTTTGTCTGTCCTTCTAGGCTTTGTTGTACACTCTCCTATCTGCAACTCCTCTTATACCACTGAATGAAATTCGCTGAAACTTTCACTGAATCTTTGTTACAAAGTGCCATTGTGCACCTTGGAAGGCATTGACACTGGTGACTATATTTTTTTTATCATATTAAGGTCATACGCAACGTAGTTAGAACATTTTTGTTTTTTTCCCTGGAGTTGAAGAGTTCCACTAAATGAAGGACCTGTGTGCAATACTTTAATTTAGTTTATACTCTTCTAAAACATATTTGATGGGAAAAAAATCTAAATCTGGAATTTATGTTTTGTAATTTTTCTATATTTTTCTTTGAATAATGCAAAAAAAAAATTATAATTTGATATCTTCCAAAAAACACTGGTAATGCATGCTGAGTTTTTGTCTATGAACATCTGATGGCACTAAAATCTTAAATTAGGTTAACAGTTGATAAGGTACGTTGCGCATGTCCTTAAAGGGTACCACTCTCTTATACACATCTTTTTTATTACATGGTGCCATTACGCACCCCCTATTTTATATTTTGATCTTATCTCGGTTTCCTACAGCAAAACCTGGTCATTGTCACTGTCATATAGGAAGTGGAGTATTATTTAGTGAGCTCACAGTACTTCAAATAGAATTTAAATGAACAATTTCAACACAAAAAAACACGAGGCGTTTGAGACGTTGACAGCAAATACGTATTCCTCCGTGATACCTGATCTCACTCTTTGCTTTACTCAAAACATTATTTGTACAAATCGACTTTTATTTATTATGTTTCATCAATAAAGATCAATTTAAACCTCACGATTCAGTCAAGGTCTAAAGGACAGAATGTTTTTTTTTCAAAACTGCGATAAGGCTGTGCTATTAGTACATGCATGTATTGTGTAATTGTAATTTGATAGCACAATGAGTTTGAAAGTCTGGTGTTTAGCACTGATTAACTTCAAACAATATATTCAGTCAAAATAGATGATAATTTTTAAGCTTGCAGTGTACTAACGGGTATATATCAGAAGGGTATAATATCTCAAAAATATTCAGGAACTAAATTATTATGTATTTTGTACGTATGGTTCATAGCTTGTTTTAAAATATAAAGAATCTGTAGATGTAACCCAAGTCAGGAATCAAAGGCTGTGAGTAGCTGCAATTTCTCTATTTTTTTCTCTTTTCTTTTAACAATCGATACCTAGAATACTGCACAATACTCCTGTGACTAGTAAAGGGTGGATAAATGAAATGCATGAAACATAATGAGAGATACACTCAGATTATTTGAAATTGATGTTGTTTATGAGACCATTTTGTATGCATTAGCCAGACTGGATGAAATTTATATCACACAGTTGACCAACTTCCGGGATTCAATGTCGAAAGACCATATGTTGTACCTTATAAATGAATAGTCAGATAATTTGAATCATGGTAGCACTTTGAAGAAGATATCAAATAAAAACGCGCCATCAAAGGAATATACAAAATTTTGATTATTGTTTCATTAATATCACCTTGAATTTTACATTGAAGTCTATGGGCAGTGCATATTAATACGAAATATTGTAAAAGAAATTTGAATTTCAAATAAATTTCTTGGGGAAGATATGCATTAACTCCCTCTTTATTAAATATGAAATAAAATGAAATAGTTACAATAAACATTTTGAGAAAATAAAATTTCTTCTTCTTTCACCAAGGGCAGATAAATCTATTTTACGGCTTGATAATTAACGGTGTTTCCTGTAAATTAGCCAAATTAGCCAAAAGTGCACAATATTGGTTATATCTGTTTAAGCTGTCATCGAATTTAATTTAATTCATTTTTGTGTACGTGCTTTAACATTTGCAAATATTTCGTTTCAAAAATGCTTTTTTTAGAGTCTTTGTAAGCAAAGGGATGTTCATCTCTCTTGAAGTATCATGAATAAGCAAGACTATATTTATTGTAACATCATAATGCCATATTCAAAAGTTTACCTCAAAACTATAGTGCATAAACTGTTTCGTTTGAAAAATGACCTTCATTAAATGTTTAAATGTGGATATTCGTCAGACAAAAAATGTAAACACACTTTGTGATCAGTGGACCTCAAAATTTACAAATGAACAGAGATTTTCAATTTAACCGATTTTATTCCGTCCAAGTATATTTTTAAAAAGAGTCTGTCGACCGTTCACGGTAGATCAATTGGTAGAGCGCTCGCTCTGTGATCGTGAGGTTATGAGTTCGAATCTCGGCCCTGACTGACCTAAGTCGATAAAAATGGGTAGCAACTGTTCCTTTGCCATGCGCTCGGCACTTTGAAGTGAAAGTTGCAGGACTCCGTCGGATGAGACCTGAAAACTGAGGCAGGCGTTTGCACGATAAAGATCTCTCGCTGCTCAATGGCCCTGAGTGCTGATGTCAAAATGTGAAGCCCTTCACCGACATACGGTGACGTCTCCATATGAGTGAAAAATTCTCGAGAGGGACGTTAAACAATATACAGTCACGTAATCAATCAAAGTCTGTTCCAATATCTAAGGGGAATTCATTTCAATGTAGACTGTTTTTCAAATAAAGAGAGTTCATTGCACGTGAGCTCAACTCATGAGGTACATGAACTACAAATCTTTACAACTAAATATTTTTATTGAAATTTTCCGACATGAAGCGACATTAAGCGTCGTATATCAAAACTCCATACTTTAAAAGCGATCTGTCGAAACCCCTAATTAAATTTCTGAATTCAAATTGTAGGATTTAAATGTCAGAACGTGGTTTCTGAATAAAGGGATAAATAACGGTAGCATTCAACAAAATCACTGAAAAAGAACTTCATCTATAGCGTTTATCAGATATATGCATTGTATTACTCTGTCTGGGTTTTAAACAAAGATTGGATCAGAGTAAATTGTTAACAATATCCTTAATATTGCACTGATTTTTTTGGAGCTAGACTAAGACAAAGTGTTTTGACAATTGACATTTCTGTTATGTGTGTGAGACTTCTGTTTATCGTTATTATTGTAATTAGTGAAGGAGCAGTTATTGAATTTCAGCAATTACCTAAGAAAACATAGAAGCCTTTGTCAGATAAGTATGGAAAATTCTCTAAAATTTAGATGCATTAGCTACGCGAATATTGGAGCATAACCATTTGACAAAATATGTTGTTAATATAGCAGTATGAAGACAAATTTATAGCTATATCTACTTAATACACATGGAGTTATAATTTTTGTCATTTTTAAGATACATTAATCGTTAGAAACGAAAAGGCGTCTATAGCAAATTGTGATTATTCCATAACTCGAATAAAACTTCGGGTAAAACTTAAACATGGCCAATTCAAACCAATATACAGGTATTTTTAAAAATTCCAAAGATTCAAATTGATCCTTTTTAAAAACAAAAATCATAACTGATTCAGTCAGAGCAGAGTAACACTTTGCAGTCTGGAAGAGGTTGACTGCATATGTCTATCAGGTGCGACTTAATCTTTCTGCACTATCGAAATTACGTTCTTGATTTCATTTCGTTTTGAACAATTCCAGTTAATCCCTATCTTTATATAGGCTGTATCACTTGATAGCAATACATAAAAAAAGATTTAACTATAATGATTAAAAAAAAAAATTTAAAATAAAGAAAGAAATATCCCTATCCATCTTTTTTTATTAATCCAAAATATAGTAGTTCTCATAAAACATATGAAAATATTAAACATTGTACAACACGTACTTAAGTAGCCCTAATGATAATGATAAATTTTAGAAAAATAAAAAAACACGCCAATTTGGGCCTTGCTAAAATTAGGTTTTGTTTTAGACCAGCAGGTGAACCATGGACATACTTAATTTGAGACAAAATCCTTTTAGATGACACTAATAACATTTCGGGAAATAACGGGAAAATTTGTCGTCAATTCAGTGTATAAATAATGGACTAACAATCAGTATGAAAAACGTCAGACAGGTTTGGACTCAATGATCAATTGCATTTGCTAACAAGGTCATTGTATCGACTATAGAACTTGCGAAATGAGGACCTTAAACGAGAATATTGATATTCTTGTTTCATTAACTTGCTTGTCAATAATTTACCTCGTTGTAGAAATTGTTCATACGAAGAGCATGCTCTTGCGTATTAAATCAACTGAGATATATATATACTCTTATGCAGGTCATGAAGGTATATTGCTGCATAAGTAATGTTAGTTGACGATAGAAAAGTTGAAGCCATCACATTTATCATATAGCTGGGTTGTTAGATTACCATAAACGTCTTTTACAAGTAAATTATCCAAGTATGAAACAGATGTGTCAGACTCTGTGGTATCTTTTATCTCAAGCTCACCAGAATATATCAATCGATGTAGGAATGGACATTAGCATTGTTCATTGACAATACGTCGTCGATATATCGAAATGTCGAGTTGAAGGCCACAGCAAGTGTTTTCTTCTTTTCACGCGTAAGATTTTGCACAGATTCTGTTTCATATAAATGTAGTAATAGGTCTGCTAATAACGGGGCGCAGTTGGTACCCATTGGAATTTTAATACATGGTCGGAGAACCTGGTCTCCCCCCCCCCCCCCAAAAAAAAAAAAACACATAAATATTGTCAATCAGAAACACAAGCGTATCTTTGATATGAACTTAGAGTACTTGTGTATGCAATCAGAATGTGTTTTAACAAAATAATTTTTCAAATGATCATAACCAGGTAAGTAAATTTACGAGTTCCATTTTTATTGAAGAAGCAGCTGTCAATGATATCAAAAAGCCTGGATTTTAATTTGTCGTTGGGATTTGTTGTGTATAAAGTTTCTAAGGTTTTAAGCTGTTGATTTTGGTAAAATCTTGTGATTTCAAATTGTCTAAACGTTCTTCGGAAATTTTGAGTATCCACATCTGATTCACACCACTTCTTGAATATATTGTAATTGCAGGATACTCATGAAGTTTTTCCTTCACTACTGTCAGTATCTTGGTTAGGAGTAACGAAAGAGCCTTGTTTGAACATTTACCGGAATCCAGGTAATTTGGTTGCAAATGGACCCCTCATTTGGCCCCAATATGAAGAACATTCTTCAGATTTGGTTACAGTATATTCTTTTAACAAACAAATATTTTCTTAACATCTGGTCTGGGGGTCATAAAACTTAGACGAGCTCACTTTTGATCTCAGCCTTACTATTTCCAGAGTAACTTATAGCGGAATAGTGAGATTAAAAGTAAGGTAATCTAAGTTTTATGGGCCCCTCAGGGAATTAAAGGTAGTTTTTGTTTTACGTCACTAGAGGGAATTTTTGACTCATAAGGAGGTGCCCCCCCCCTTACCGGTAGTCTGACTAGTGTGTTAAACTCTGTGGTATGTTTTTTCGCAAGCTCACAAGGATATATCGTTTCGACATAGGAGTGAAAAATACCATCGTGTCAGACTCTGTAGTATGTTTGTGTCAGACTCTGTTGTATGTTTTATCGCAAGCTCACTAGGATATATCATTTCGACATAGGAGTGAAAATAACCATTGTGTCAGACTCAGTAGTATGTTTTCTCTGAAGCTCACCGGGATATATCGTTTCGATATAGGAGTGAAAATTACCATTGTGTCAAACTCTGTAGTATGTTTTATCGCAAGCTAACCAGGATATATCATTTTGACATAGGAGTGAAAATTACCATTGTGTCAGACTCTGTAGTATGTTTTATCTCAAGCTCACCAGGATATATAGTTTCGACATACGAGTGAAAATTACCATTGTGTCAGAATCTATAGTATGTTATATCGCAAGATCACCAGTATATATCGTTTCGTATGGTGGCATATCTATACCATCCAATCATGTCAAGATAACTATCTCGATCAGTCATTATCTAACTTTCTTGCTTGTCGACAAACAACGACTTTATATCTTGTCCAGTCAAGATAAGCTATCACATTTTGTTGCAGTTGCTATATTGACATGACTTAATTTTAGTCTCGATACACATTAATTTTTCTCGTTTTGTCGAGATAGCTATCGCAAAAATACGATAGCTTATCTTGACTGTACAAGATAAAAGTTAGATCATCACTTCGCAGGGGGAATAAGGAAGCATACAAAATAATTTACCTTGACCAAGTCAGTGCTGCATTATGACGTCATAGTAGGTGTGATGACGTCAATTTTAAAACACAAGTTTTTTGTAAAATTGGTATTTACAGATGTAATTTAACCGTAGAAAATGAATAGATACGTGTAAACATTTACAAAAATAAAATGTTACTATTTCATTTTGATGTATTCTGTCATTTTGATTAAAATCTACCACTGATGACGTCATATGTGTACATCAAGTAACTTGAGAATTGATCTGGAATTGATCATGTCGTGTAAAGAGAATTTGGCTATGACGGCATGAATAAAGATACGTAAAATGGAGTTTAAAAGCAAACATAGTGAATATTTTGTGAAATTCATATGGAGTTCAATTAATCAAACAGGTATGCTTATTCATCGATTATATTCTCTTTCAAAAACAGTCAGCTATATACGTATCCCGGTCGGCCTTTCCTCTGTCGATTGTGACAAAAATAATGCGATAGAACAACAATAAGCTGTATATTTCAATACATAAAATTTGCACTGATGGAAAGTTTGCATCCTAAAATACTTGGAAAGTGCTGCTAGAATCTCGAGTTTGGTTTTACGAAAAATATAGAATCATAAAACAGATAAATAATTCAAAACATCGTAAGTACTTACGTTTAGTAATGATAAATTTTGGGGGAAAAACACGAATGTGTGGAAAATTATTTTACTAACGGGACAGCAGGGATTCAAGGACAGCATTTTTTAGGCAAAATCTTTTCAGATGACTCTAATAACATTTCGTTTTTTAATTCATGTATTAATAATGGAAAAAATTAGTTAAAAACTCAGAGAGGTTTTGTTGATCAATGCATTCGCTTTTTTATTAAGGAAAATTTCGCTATTAATAGAAGTCACGTGATGCCGTTGTGGTGTTGCACGTCTTTGCGTATTAAATCAACTCTATATATATACTTTATGCAATAAAAATTAATTGATGCATAAATATGTTAATTGATGTGAAAAATTACTTTATGTTTTGGTTGTTAAAGACCTAATCTTTTACAAGTAAATTATCCAAGTAACAGATTAGTCACTTTGGCTTTCGCAATATATCATTACATTAATTTCTTAGTTGGATATATGATGTCGAGTAATAACCAAGTTTATTGTGAAAGTCACACATTGTGTTATAAAAACTGTTGTAAATGCTGTAAAACTCAGAGTTGGGGGAGACAATTAAACTTTAAATTAAAAAAAATGTTTGTGTATGTCAATCAGAATGTGTTTTAACAAAATAATTTTTCAAATGAGGTAACCAGGTAAGTAAATTTACTGAGTTCCATTTTTATTGAAGAAGCAGCTGTCAATGATATCAAAAAGCCTGGATTTTAATTTGTCGTTGGGATTTGTTGTGTATAAAGTTTCTAAGGTTTTAAGCTTTGATTTTGGTAAAATTTGTTTTCAAATTGTCTTCCCGTTCTTCGGAAATTTTGAGTATCCATATCTGATTCACACCACTTCTTGAATATATTGTAATTGCAGGATACTCATGAAGTTTTTCCTTCACTACTGTCAATATCTTGGTTAGGAGTAACGAAAGAGCCTTGTTTGAACATTTACCGGAATCCAGGTAATTTGGTTGCAAATGGACCCCTCATTTGGCCCCAAATGAAGATTTTGTGATTTGGTTACAGTATATTCTTTTAACAAACAAATATTTTCTTAACATCTTTTGGGGGTTAAAACTTAAAGCTCACTTTTGATCTCAGCCTTACTATTTCCAGAGTAAATAGCGGAATAGTGAGATTAAAAGTAAGGTAATCTAAGTTTTATGGGCCACCACTGAAATAAGGTTTTTTGTTTTACGTCACTAGAGGGAATTTTTATTGGACTGCCTTACCGGTTTCTGACTAGTGTGTTAAACTCTGTGGTATGTTTTTTCGCAAGCTACAAGGATATATCAATTCGACATAGGAGTGAAAAATACCATCGTGTCAAGGTATGTTTGTGTCAGACTCTGTTGTATGTTTTATCGCAAGCTCACTAGGATATATCGTTTCGACATAGGAGTGAAAATAACCTTTGTGTCAGACTCAGTAGTATGTTTTCTCTCAAGCTCACCAGGATATATCGTTTCGATATAGGAGTGAAAATTACCATTGTGTCAAACTCTGTAGTATGTTTTATCGCAAGCTAACCAGGATATATCATTTTGACATAGGAGTGAAAAAATTACCATTGTGTCAGACTCTGTAGTATGTTTTATCTCAAGCTCACCATATATAGTTTCGTACGTGAAAATTTATTGTGTCAGAATCTATAGTTGTTATATCGCAAGATCACCAAATATATCGTTTCGTATGGTGATATCTATAACCAATCATGTCAAGATAACTATCTCGATCAGTCATTATCTACACTTTCTAAGAAAACAACGACTTTATATCTTGTCCATCAAAATCGTAGCTATCACATTTTGTTGCAGTTGCTATAATTGACATGACTTAATTTTAGTCTCGATACACATTAAAAGTTCTCATCAAACTATCGCATAAAATACATAGCTTATCTTGAGCAAACAAAAGTTAGATCATCACTTGATGAGAAAGTTGTTTTGACTTGACATGATATGCTTTGTTGAAAAAAAAATTAAGTCGATGGCATAAATATGCCAATTTATGTGAAAAATTACTTTATGTTTTGGTTTTAAAGACCTGATCTTGGGTGTCAGCAACTTAGTCACTTTGGCTTTCGCAATAATCATTACTTAATTTCTTAGTTGGTAGGTGATGAGTAATAACCAGTTTATTGTGAAAGTCTTACATTGTGTTATAAAAACTGTTGTAAATGCTGTAAAACTCAGAGTTGGGGGAGACAATTAAACTTTAAATTAAAAAAAATGTTTATACATGTCGACTCAACCCCAGAAATAAGATTTAGTGAGGAAGGAATCATTCCTGCTCTAAAACCTTTATGTAGGAATTATTTTCAACTGCCTTCCCTTTCGATTCTGAAACTCCAGTAAACATGTCCACTCTACCCCTGAAATAAGGTTTTGTGAGGTAGGAATCATTATTGACTGCCTTCTCTATTAATTCGTAAACTCCTGTAAACATGTCCAATTCACCCCTGAAATAAGATTTTGTGAGGTAGGAATCATTATCGACTTCCTTCTCTTTTGATTCTGAAACTCCTGTAAACTCCTGTAAACATGTCAACTCCACCACTGAAATAAGGTTTTGTGAGGTAGGAATTATTATTGACTGCCTTCTCTTTTGATTCTGAAACTCCTGTAAATCTTTATTGAGTACAAGGATTTACAATGACCAGTGGGGGGAATTATGACGTATCAAGGTCACTGGAGCTAAGGTCAGGTTTCAAGAACTCCGAAGGAGAAATGTCAAAGGTCACGCATGACTTAAAGGTTGTTCATTACGAGAAGGTATGCCTTGTCCCTTAAGTTATTAGAACTTAGGTTGCACATGACCCGAGCTAAGTAATCATATTACATTTGGTTGTGTAATCTTATTTGCACCTTTCATTGAAAGAAATTTCCGTTAATTGAAGCCTAACATTAAATGTCTTGCTCATTTATACATAAATAAGAACATTAAGCAATGCCCTGAATAAAATCGTAGCTAACTTGTTCTAAATGAATGATATGGAGATAACGACCAATATTCAAACTAAAAGTCCATCAAACAATACATAAAACAGGAGCAGAGCAAACACGGACCTCCGAGGCATCAGAAGTGGGATCAATTTCCACCAAATTTTAAACAGTCATGCTAAATAAAATTCAGTGTAGTCACAGCCTTTGGCAACGGTCAATTACAAGGACTCAGAGAATGTATTTCCTGGTTATAGCTGTGTTATGTGCAGATTTAAGAAACTCCAACATACCAGTAGAGAATTATCTAATAGTAAAAGGGCGAGATCACAGGGGGAGGGGGGGGGGTAAATAAGGGTTTTTCAAGATAAAAAAAAAACCCATTAAACCTTTTATGAATTATATGTAATATGTAGTGGTTTGGACGTTTTTGTTTTATCTTGGTAATGTTAAAGGTTTAACAAATCATGATTATTCTTTTTTTGATTTTGGAGAAGTCAAGTTATAGTGGGTGTATGAATTTGATTCTGTCAACCACAAGTAAAACTGCTGATCCAAGATTTTGTATACATTGGCTTTACTTATGTTTCTTATGTTCATCTGAATGATACTAGTATTGTTTTACTTTCACTTTGTGAAGGTCTAAATTGTTTAAATACTTTACATTTTTCTTGAAAATCAGAATCTTATTTCTGATATATAAAATAATTCTCTATTGAGCTTTGATATAATGGAATAGAGAAAAATTGTATTGATTATCAGAATTAGAATTAATTTAGTAAATTCAGAACCAAGTTTAGTAAATTTACGGTAGTATCAAATCGGTAGTAAAATTTTTTTGTTGTTGACATTTTAAATTTAAAACCCCTCACAATATTCAGAGATCATGCCATTGTTCTGTGTCAGTATACCTTCCCCTGACGCTTGGGTGTCAAACTGCAATATTTTATTATGAAGCATTGTAAATATTTATTCTTTGTGTTGTGTACGGATTCCTTAATTAATACTTGTACACATCTCTGAATGTAGAGGTATGGAAACTGGCAACTTCTAGGAAATTTGATTGCAGCTGATTCTTCTTAAAAGTATATTTTTGCATTAAATTGATGTAAAGAAAAAAACTATCAGATGTTTTGGTAACAGGAGAATAGTTGTATGTTTGTTTTTATGGTTTTTTTTTTTGGGGGGGGGGGCATTTTTGTTTTTGTTTTTTAATCAAAGTCATTTTCTTTGTGTCAACTTGATTTTTATGTTTAAGGATTTACTTTATTAAAAGACTTTTGTTTTAATTTCTTTTTCTCTTAAATTACAAACATTGTAAATTTAAATGCTTTTAAAGCACAAAAGGGAATTCGAATGAATTTTGTGTTTAAATTTCATTCTTCATTAGTTTCTGACTCTGTTTTGTTTGTTTTGAATATATTTTATTTTATTATTCATAATAAGGGATAGGTAACAAGTTCTTACGACTTAGAAAAATCTTTCTCATCATTGTACAATTTGCTCAAATTCTAGAATTGTTTTTTCAATAATCACGATAAAAACTTTGATTGTATGATGATGCAAAAATTATATTTAGTTACTTAAACTCAGTTCTTTCAAGATCTGTCACTTCAAAATAGAAATTAAAGTTAACTATAACTTGACAGATTATAATTCCAGTCATAAACGTTTGTTGATCTAGGAAAAGTAACCTCCACAAGGCAGCATTTGACAAAATTTTGTACATAAGATGTAAATAAACCTGAGATAAATCAAAATGTCTTGATCTTTTTCAGAGAAGCTACATTTTTATACCCCCACTTTGAATAAGTTTGCATTATTAGTCATCCAAGTTCAATCAAGGGTGTACGGGGATTTACCCCGGGTTTTATTCCATACATTCTGAGGCGGAGGGCCTCAGGGTGTTAGACATTGCACTTCAGTGGTAACACACGCCCAATCAGTGGTTAGACACACCCTCTCAGTGGCTACACACATCTTATCGGCATTTACCATTAGACACACCCAATCAGTGGCTAGACACACCATATCAGTGGTAAGACACGCCTACTCAGTGGTTAGACATGCTTACTCAGAAGGTTGACACACCCACTCAGTGGTAACACACACCCATTCAGAGGCTAGACATGCCTACTCATTGGTGAGACACACCCAGTCAGTGGTTACCATTTGACACACCCAGTTAGTGGTTTGACACGCCCACTCAGTGATTACACATCCATGTAATCAGAAGAATAAAATAATATATATTTGTATAAAGGCAAGACCCTATCAGTGGTTACCATTAGACATGCCCATATGTGATAAGACGTTCCGTCTCAGTGGTTACGCACACCTTCTCAGTGGTTAGACACATCTACTCAATGGTTACATACACCTAATCAGTGGTTACATACACCTTCTCAGTGGTAACATACACCTACTCAGTGATTAGACATACCGACTCAGTGGTTACATACACCCACTCAGTGGTTAGACACATCTACTCAGTGGTTACATACACCTAATCAGTGGTTACTTACACCCTCTCAGTGGTTACATACACCTAATCAGTGGTTAGACACACCTACTCAGTGGTTACATACACCTCTTCAGTGGTTAGACACACCTACTCAGTGATTAGACACTCCTACTCAGTGGTAACATACACCTACTTAGTGGTTACATACACCTACTCAGTAGTTAGACACACCTACTCAGTGGTTACATACACTTATTCAGTGGTTAGACACACCTACTCAGTGGTAACATACACCTACTCACTGATTAGACACACCTCTTCAGTGGTTAGACACACCTACTCAGTGATTAGACACTCCTACTCAGTGGTAACATACACCTACTCAGTGGTTACATACACCTACTCAGTAGTTAGACACACCTTCTCAGTGGTTACATACACCTATTCAGTGGTTAGACACACCTACTCAGTGGTTACATAACCTCTTCAGTGGTTAGACACACCTACTCAGTGATTAGACACTCCTACTCAGTGGTTACATACACCTACTCAGTGGTTACATACACCCTCTCAGTGGTAACATACACCTTCTCAGTGATTAGACACACCTACTCAGTGATAAGACACACCTACTCAGTGGTTACATACACCTACTCAGTGGTTAGACACACCTACTCAGTGGTTACATACACCTACTCAGTGGTTACATACACCTTCTCAGTGGTTACATACACCTACTCATTGTTAGACAAACCTACTCAGTGGTTACATTCACCTACTCAGTGATAAGACACACCTACTCAGTGGTTAGACACACCTACTCAGTGGTTACATACACCTACTCAGTGGTCACATACACCTACTCAGTGGTTACATACATCTCTCAGTGGTAACATACACCAACTCAGTGATTAGACACACCTACTCATTGGTTACATACACCCACTCAGTGGTTACATACACCCACTCAGTGGTTACATACACCTACTCAGTGGTTAGACACACCTACTCAGTGGTTACATACACGTATTCAGTGGTTAGACACACCTACTCAGTCGTAACATACACCTACTCAGTGATTAGACACTCCTACTCAGTGGTTACATACACCTACTCAGTGGTTACATACACCTACTCAGTGGTTACATACACCTACTCAGTGGTTAGACACACCTACTCAGTGGTTGCATACACCTATTCAGTGGTTACATACACCTTCTCAGTGGTTACATACACCTACTCAGTGGTTACATACACCTTCTCAGTGGTTACATACACCCACTCAGTGGTTACATACACCTACTCAGTGGTCACATACACCTACTCAGTGGTTACATACATCTCTCAGTGGTAACATACACCTACTCAGTGATTAGACACACCTACTCATTGGTTACATACACCTACTCAGTGGTAACATACACCTTCTCAGTGGTTACATACTCAGTGGTTAGACACACCTACTCAGTGGTTACATACACCTACTCAGTGGTTAGACACACCTACTCAGTGGTTACATACACCTATTCAGTGGTTAGACAAACCTTCTCAGTGGTAACATACACCTACTCAGTGATTAGACACTCCTACTCAGTGGTTACATACACCCACTCAGTGGTTACATACACCTACTCAGTGGTTACATACACCTTCTCAGTGGTTACATACACCCACTCAGTGGTTACATACACCTACTCAGTGGTCACATACACCTACTCAGTGGTTACATACATCTCTCAGTGGTAACATACACCTACTCAGTGATTAGACACACCTACTCATTGGTTACATACACCCACTGAGTGGTAACATACACCCACTTAGTGGTTAGACACACCTACTCAATGATTAGACACTCCTACTCAGTGGTTACATACACCTACTCAGTGGTTAGACACGCCTACTCGATGATAAGATACACCAAATCATTGTTTAAACATTCTCACTCAGTGGTAAGATACGTCCACTCACTGGTTAGACACACCACTAAGTGGTTCGATATGCCCACTCAATGGTTTCACACGCCCACTCAGTTGCTAACATGATGTATCGTGGGGTATTTTTTGTGGAACGATTATTTTGGGGTTTTACGATTTTTTCATTACTTATGCAGCAATATACCCTCACCACTTGCATACGAAGTGTATATATCTCAGTTGATTCGATACGCAAGAGCATGCTCTATGTATGAACAATTTCTAAAACTAGGTAAATTATTGACAAGTAAGTTAATGAAACAAGAATATCAGCAGTCTCGTTTTGAAGTCATCATTTCGTAAGTTCTTTGGTCGATACAATGACCTTGTCAGAAAATACAATTTATCATTGAGTCAAATGCTGACTGACGTTTTTCATACAAATTGTTAGTCCATTATTTATAAACTGAATTGACGACAAATTTTCACGTTATTTCCCGATCATGACAAGGAGCACACGGTGGGTGTGGCCGGTCAGCAGGGGATGCTCACTCCTCCATGGCACCTGATCCCACCTCTGATGTTTCGGAGGTCTGTGTTTCCTCTGCTCCTATTTTGTATTGTTTTATGGATTTTGAGATTGAATAATGTTCGTTATCTCCATATCCTTCTATTGTACACATGATGAATAAGTGTACGAAATATTTGTAATGATAATTCAAAAAAAAATTCTGGCGGTGACTATTGGGGGGGGGAGGGAGTTCCTGTCCACAAGAACCTGTGTTTCAGAGGTGTCTGAGAGAGGAACGAATGACAACTCTGCATGGAAGATTGTGAAAAAAGGCGATTCGCGCCTGCATGTTGCACATATTTAATTCAATTCTAATGGAAATTTGGCCATGAAATCTTTGCTTAATGCAAAGAGGAGTTTAATTCTGATTGATTAATTAATTTAATTCCAATTTAAATAGTTAATTATATTATAATTCTGTAAACAAGCATTCTGAGCAATACATACATGTTCCCTAACGGGTCATCTTTTTGTCATTAAATACAAAAGTTAGGACCAAGGTAGACATGGTAGAGCTGCTTGATGTTAAATTTCTGAGGTCTTGAACCTAAAAATAATCCACATAAAGACAAAATTTCAACTCATTTTTACGTGTCTTTCTCGCTTCATATTTGATATGTTGACTTTCGGAATTAAGCGCAGCACGAACCACATCTAAACCATTAGGAAAATTTCAAAAATGTCATAATTCTGTCAAAAATCAATGAAGCGAAATGACATTCAAAATTGATCTGTAACTCAAAATGCACTCACATACCAGAAATCAGCTCTATACATGTATCTGCAACTTTATGGTTTAGAGAAAAACGTACAGAAAATCAAGTAAGACAGACGGACGAACAGACTCAGAGGAAGCCTATAGTCTCCTACGGTTTCACCGGTAGGGGACTTATAAGGGGGAGGGGTAAATATTTTCCATTGAAATTAAGTTTTTAGGTCACCTGAATCACTCAGGTGACCTATTGCTATCCGTTTTCGTCCGTCGTGTGTCGTGTGTTAACATTTGAACATTTTCATCTTCTTCTCTGAAACCACTGAACCAATTTCAACCAAATTTCGTATATAGCATCTATGGATGAAGGACGACATAAATTGTGAATTTCATGGTCCATGCCCCCCTGGGGCCCGAGGGGTGGGGTCAAAACCACTAAAATTAATGAAATCTTTAAAAATCTTCTTCTTTACTCCTGGATATCAAGCAGGCAAACTGTTAGCATGAATGTAATGACCATTGAGTCCTCTACCAAATTTGTCAGGGGTTCTAGAGCTAGGGCGGGGCTATATTTATTATATAGTGAAAATGCATTATTTCTTTGAAAATCTTCTCTACTCCTGGGTATCAAATAAACTAACTAAGTACATAGTTATGATCAGCAAGAATGCTTCTTCCAGAATTGTGAATTTTATGGCCCCGGGGACAGGGGTTCTGGTGTAAGGGTGGGGCTCTATTGATTATTTAATGAAAAAGCATTAATTCTTTGCAAATGTTCTTCTCTGCTCCTAAGTATTAAATAAACTAACTAAGTACAAAGTTATGATGAGCAAGAGTGCCTCTTCTAAAATTGTGAATTTCATGCATGGCTCCATGGTCAGTGGTTCCTTTGGGATGAGGTGCACAACTGTTTATAAAGTGGAAGTGCATTTTCTCTTTGTTACTCTGATCTACATCTGGGTAATAAGTAAATAGAGTAAGCATGCTTATTTTTTACAAGTTATCTAAAGTTAAGTTATCTAAAACGATGCTAGGTCATCGATTTACTCAATTTTAAAACACGAAAATATATTATATTTCTAGAGAAAAACATTTTTAGAATCAAAAATTTAAGCTTATCTTTAAAATGTCTGTATATTCAAAGATATTAAGTGTTAAAACATTGCTGTGACGTCAAGCCTTTGTTCTTGCATTCTAAAAATGTACCTGTAGCCATCCGATAATAATAATTACCAGTCTGATAATATATTATCGGACAGCAATGATAACAAAATCGGACGGTGTTTAAAAAACAAAAAGAAGAGTGAAATTAAGATTAAATTAGTCCAGAAACACCCAATAAATATGTGAGGAAAAAATTCAGGGAAACCAAACGCAAAGAAATTAAGTTGATCACAATACAAAATAGCAAATCCATGAAAAGAAATCCGAGTTTAAACCTTCCACAACATTAATGTTCACTCTTTAAAAGAATTTTTGATTCAGCGCTTTGAATAAGCGAATTCAAATCCATTTCTGAAAAAAGATTCTGCAATCCCTTTTTATGTTTGTTCCCCAATGGCCACACTTTCAAAACCTGAGAATTTCCATTATCTAAGCTAAACGTTCAGCTAGGCTAAAAATCCGCGTTTTACTTGCCATGGTGATGATTAAAATATCACCCAAAATTATGTCGGCATCAATGTCAATTTATGCACATCATAAATAAAAATGTTCCCCCCAAAAATCTTTCACCACCGTATCCCTGTCCTGCTAAACGAAACGACTTCCATTGAATGAATGAGAGTTCACTCACTCTTTTACCGTTCACTCATTTCTTTTATCTACTTATCAGATGGGTAGAAAACAATGGATGCTTGAACTCCCATTGTGTTATTATCGGACTCCTCCAGGTAACTTTTGGACATTTAAATGGCAATGTTTTAAGTAAGATATATGCCTCATACTATTCTATATGTAAAATTATCAGACAGTTTTGGGCCCTAACGGGCCTCAAACAGTCTGATAATTTCACATATAGAACAGTATTCGGCATATATCCATTACTTAAATGTCGGATTCTATTCTATGGCGAATGAACAATGAGTAAAGCTCCGCAGCCGCAACAGTTTCTATACAGAAATTTCGCGCTTTTCCTGGCGTAGGAATATCAAGTAACTTTTACAGTCGCCGACAAAACATCCTTGGACGAGTCCACTAGTTACTCTAAAAGGTGACGCAGGTTACCCCATCGTTAACAAATTCTACAATGCATGGCCAGAAAATGTATGGTTGCGCCCCCGAAACTGAAATTGCTTCCCACGGGCCTCCAAATGATGTGCGCTTTGATTGATAGTAGTATTATAGGACAGAATAAATGCTAAATTCTCCCTCATACGTATTTTTATACATTTTTTTTAACTTAAAAAATCAGCCAAAATCTTCAGCTTCAGTAATGAAACCTATATAACTCTTTTTGTGTAAACCTATGGGCCATGAGACACTTATTTTAATCAAGAAAATAAAATAAGCTTATTAAAATGTACTCATGATAGAGTGCACTGACCCCTAATTCAAGAAGGATACAGAAGTAAAAGACTTTTCCGTAAAAGTAAACAAACAAGTTAATCGGATTAAGGACTAAATAACGTACCAGGATGTTTATCTATCTACGGACATCAATCCAGGAACAATAACTGAACATTATTAAAGTTTATATTAAAGTTATACTTACTTTTGCCTAATACAAGGACACTGACTACCAATTTACAAAAACTTATGTTAAGATTATAAATTGTTTTGTCAAAATTCCAGGATTAAGACCAATTTATTGAATAACTAGTTTATCGTATATGCAAATGACTATTATGTATTGTACATTATATATACTATCTACGGCGGACATCGAGAGATTCTTAGCTCTTACTCTCTCTCTCGCCGTCATCTGGGCCGCACTTCTCAGAGCGGGGCTCTTCGGAGCAACGTTCTATACGATCACGGGCCATTTAACGATCAACTTCTTTGCTTTTCACCACTATACGATTCACGTTTGTTTAATTCTGCTAATTCTAAACTGTTAAATAAACTCAAAAAAAAAAACAATTAGTTCTTCTCATTGGTTTACATTTGGAGTCGCGTGGAGTTTTTTGAGCCTGGAACCCCCCCCCCCCTTCCCCCATCAACTTTGAAAAACTTTGCTAAGGCTTGTGACAATCTATCTGGATTGCATATTATATTACACGTACAATTAAAACGCTCGCAGTTTGAACGTATATTAATAAATGTCTACATAAAAAAAATATTTCAATAAATTCAGAAACGGCCACTTTGCTCCATTTAACATTCCTGAAAATGAGTAATAATGTAAATTCCTTTTCAAACTTACTATGATTAATCGAATTTCTTTTAAATTCAATATTTGAATTCTGTTTCCTAATACACACTATTCAACGCGTTATCGGCAACTCGGTTGTTATCGGATACTCGGTGCAGGAAAAAACAATGCATAGAAAACGTAGGTGACTTTAAATTTCTTCATTCAATGATAATTGTGTACTTCTGCAAACAAAGTTTGTGATCTTTGGCAGATAAATGATAATACTTTCAGCGGTAAAAAGCACGATCCAAATCACACTCTTTCAAAAGATCTACAGGTCTTTAAAATGAAATTTAATAAAATTTTCTGAATATGTCAACATATTTTAGTCTTTGTAGAGGTCAGAATCAATTTGTTTTATAAAATAAAGTGATTTATTAACTATATGGACAATCATAAACCTTTAGATAAGCAGACATATATCAAAATTCAAATTATGGTTTATTTTACGGGCATTTAAAATGTTTCGTTGGGCAAAAACATGTTATCGGAAACACGGTTGAAATTGCCAGATAATTCAGTTTTTCACGGGTGCAGGTTATCGGAAACCTATGGAAAGCCATAGGGGACCCCCATGTCATGTTCTATATATTTCATTGAAAAACGATCTTGACCTGGTCATGTTATCGATCCTGACCATGTCAAGATTTAAACATGACCAGGTCAGGATTGATAACATGACCAGGTCAAGATTGATAACATGACCATCCTATCCTGACCAAATCATGCTTCAATGTTGACCAAGTAAAGATTGGTAACATGGCCATCTTATCCCGACCAAGTCAGGATTGACAACATAGCCATCCTATCTTGGCCAGGTCATGATTCAATCTTGACTTTGTCAAGATTGATAACATGGCTTAGTCAGGATTGAAAACATGACCAAGTCAAGATTGACAACATTGCCATCCTATCTTGGCCAGGTCATGATTCAATCTTGACCAAGTCAGGATTGATAACATGGCTTAGTCAGGATTGGTAACATGGCCGTCCTATCTTGGCCAGGTCAAGATTGATAACATGGCTCAGTCAAGATTGATAACATGGCCAAGTCAAGATTGATAACATGACCATCCAATCTTGGCCGGGTCATGATTCAATCTTGACCGAGTCAGGATTGACAACATGACCATCTATCTTGGTCGGTCATGATTGCATTGCGCCAGGATATATTACTTCCAAACGCAGTCAAGATTTCTTCAAGCGTCAATCCTGGCCAAGTCAGGATGCAATGTCAAGCGTCAATCTTGGCTTAGTCATTATGTGTTTTTCAAACGCAGGCAATATTTATGGTCATGATTGCATTGCGCCAGGATGTATAACTTCCAAGCGCTGTTAAGATTGCAAATGCAAGCGCTTCCCTAACAACGAAAACCCGCTAAAAATGTGTATTGGATTTGCTCCTCAGCTGACAGTGACAAATAACGTAAGCACAGGTGAATTTTTCCTTGTAAATCTATATGAATATCTTAGTTTGTTGTCCTAATTATGTAGTTTATGCAATGTTTCTTTTAAATAAGTAATATGAACAGCATTTCAAATAATCGAAAACATTCTGCAGGTTTCATTGAGGAAATTCGAATTTGTGTATCGGCAAATAAGTAATTCTGTGAAATTATGAACATAAACAAATAATGTTTCGTATGATCCGTTAAGAATCAAGTTGTTTACAACATACTTTCATAAGAATTTACGTATACAGTCTAGACGAACTCCAAAAACGGCGTGAACTCCAAAAAAGAAGTCTTTGGCCCCGTCATGCATTGCGGCAAAATGGCTTCCGATGTAAACAAACGATGGATTGTCGTTCGCTTTCTCCACAAATACGACTGAATAATGGCTGTACTTAATAAACTGTGACTGGATTTCAATTTTTGTTGAATAAATAATTGTACCCATTAAATTATTAAGTGGTTTTTGACTTAATTATTGCTATGTATTCTTGTATAATAGTGATTTGGGATATACGTACGACACCGGGATTCAATAAAGTCGGTAAAAATTAATTTTCTAACTTAATTAATTGGTCCCTTGATTTAAATTTTACGCCATTAGTATAATATGCTTAAATTTTACTTCTAAGACACTTATATATCGTTCTACTGATTCTGTTGGTAAAGATTATTATTAAGGTCTTCCGTCTTCAGCGGAAGACCTTATTGTTTTTCTTAAGTTTCTTTTCCACTATTTTTCTTATTAAGGTCTTCCGTTTCAACGGAAGACCTTCTTATGTTTCTGTTGTTTCTTTTCAACTTTTCTTATTATTATTCTTACCGATTTTGTGCACGCGATTTCTCGTAAATGCGTCGATGGATTTTCATGAAACTTTAAGCATTGATGACAAATGATATAAATAATATCTTTTTACCTAGAAATATTTTGTAAAGACATATAGAACAAAAGAAATGTAGAATTCCAAGTGCTATCAAATGATATGTCGAAAAAAGGGCTGGCCCCTAAAATTAAGGGCCTAGAGGGGCCGAAATTGTTTTCTTTATATCTCAAAAAGTATTGAGAATTTGTAATACGTCAAAGTAGCAAAGTTATTCAAAATGTCAAGCTTAATCTATTAAAATCGTCAAAATACGTCCGGCGTTGTCTCTTCCGGCCAAACCGGAAGAAGTCGGAAAACGTGTATTTTTGCTGTTCTTGACAAGTTTTTGAATAACATATGTTTCTGGGAGCATAATGATTAATTTTTCGTCCGTCCTCGTCACTTTCGGTAAAACCTGAAGTAGGAAAAAAGGCATATTTTTGCATTAATTATAATAGTTTTAGAGGAATCAAAGCAATTTTGGCGTTATTTCTCATTTTTGTTTAAAATGAAAGCTACTTCCGGTAAAAGGACGGAAGACCTCCTCGTTGCTTTGCAACGAGCTTTGCTCTAGTTATTATTTTTTTCTTACCGATTTTGTGCACGCAAGTTCTCGCAGACGGCTCGATGGATTTTCATGAAATTTTCAGGTCTAATAGAACATCAAGAAATCTAGAAAAAAAAATTTCATTTTGATGACGTCACTTCCGGTTCGGAGATTTTCGCGATTTTGTACTTTTTAGAGGGTCACTTTGTCCGGCAATGTTTTCATAAACCGTTGAAGAATGAGGTATGAAATTTTCAGTGATGATAGAACAACCTTTGGAGAAGTGAATTGAGTATATCTTTGTCACCGGAAGTACGAAGCGCCACCGCTCGCTATGGCCCGAAAATAGTCATTACAAGATTTCAAATTTTTTAACACCTTTTCTACGATAACTTTTTACCTAGAAATTTTTTGTAATAGTATTTAAAACAAAAGGAGTTTAGAATTTGAAGACCTTTCAAATGATATCTCAAAAAAAAGGGCTGAAATTAAGGGGCTAGAGGGGCCGAAAGTTTTTCCTTTATATCTCAAAAAGTATTTAGAATTTGTTATACGTCAAAGAAGCAAAGTTGTTCAAAATGTCAAGCTGTATCTAATGAGGTCATCAAAATACGTCCGGCGACGTCACTTCCGGTCAAACCGGAAGTAGTCGAAAAACGCATATTTTTTTGCCGTTTCTGACAAGTTTTTAGGTAACAAATGTCTCAGGGAGCTTAAACATTATTTTTCCGTCCGTCGTCGTTACTTCCGGTCAAACCGGAAGTAGCGAAATATAGCTTATTTTTGTATTACTTAACTTAGCTTTAGAGGATTCAAAGCATTTTGGGTGTTATTTCTCATTTTTGTTAACAATGAAAGCTACTTCCGGTCAAACAGGACGGAAGAGCTACTTGTTGCTTTGCAACGAGCTTTGCTCTAGTTCTTTTTTTTTCTTCTACTTCCTAGACGCCAACTTTGAGGCCTCATATCTCACTCATTTTTCAACGGATTTTGCTCAAATTTTCAGAGGTTATAGACGTTTACAAACTCTATCAGAATGGTGACTAAAATTTTGAAAAGTCACTTCCGGTTTTGAGTTATTCCCCTTTAAACGAAAAATCATAGGCTTTCGTTTCCGGATAAAGGCTCAGAGACCACAAAAGCTGGAGCAGAAATTTTACTTGTTTTAGATAACAGAAGGATTGAAGTTGTGCACATTGGTTTCTGTTTTTCGATTTCTGCATTCAAAATGGCGCTATATAGGGGTCAAAAATTAGAACGCGTAAAAGAGCGAAAATTTACAGATATTTTCCTTTTTGTCTTGAAAACTAAAAATATTTTGTTAAGACATGTTGAATAAAAGTTGTGCATAATTCCAAGCACTTTCATTTGATATCATTAAAAAGAGGCTGGCCCCTAAAGTTAGGGATCTAGGGTCCTTGAAAGTTTTTGTTTAATATCTCAAAAAGTATTGAGAATTTATAATACGTCAAATAAGCAAAGTTGTTCAAAATGTCAAGCTTTATCTAATGAGTTTGTCAAAATACGTCTGGGTACGTCACTTCCAGTCAAACCGGAAGTAGTCAAAAATTGCATATTTTTGTTGTTCTTGACAGGTTTTCGATATTATATGTCACTGGAAGCTTAAATCTTAATTTTCCGTCCGTGGACGGTACTTCCGGTTAAACCGGAAGTTGCCAAAAATGGCTTGATTTTGTAAAAATGTACATAGATTTGGAGGATTAAACCATTTTTCGACTTCATTACTTTTTTTTTTCAAATGAAAGTTACTTCCGGTCAAACAGGACGGAAGACCTACTCGTTGCTTTGCAACGAACTCGGCTCTAGTTTAATAATAATATTATTATGAAAATCCGCACAATTTTGGCGGCGGAGCAGAGATATTAACAGGTTGATTTGAGAAGACTTTTTAACCTTAATTTTAAAAGAATGATTATTTTTAGTTCTTAAATTCATAGATTATAATTCTAAAAATGTTTTCATTATTATATATATTCATATGCGAAAACTTTAGGTATATAGCGATGGTGATAACTAAAGCTCTCAATATTCAGTTGTCATACAGGATTATATGACGAAATAATATTACAAATAGGTAAAAATTCGGTCAATGTTTAACAGTAACAACAAATATATTACAATGTTCAATTTAACATATTTTTTCCTTTTATTATATATTTAATTTCCAAACGTTTATTTTTCTTTGTATTTGATCTATCTTGAAACGTGAACTTTCAAAGCCTCGGAGGAAATGTGGAAACTGAATGGATTCTCATGTAACTGTCACCTGATCGACTCTTATTTATAATTAAAACCATCAATTCAGTACTTTTTTAATTATTGGTAAGATGTATTTACAATGCAGTTGCTCATTGCTGATCTAAACAAGCTGAAAATTTATTTGTACACGATAGACATGAAAGACAGAGGAAATTCGAACTTAAAATTTGCCAGCATTCCTTACTTACGAAATAAACTTCTAAAATCCGTAAAGTGTTTCTAAAATGACTAACTTAGTCACTACAAACAAATTATCAACCACAGAGATGTTTTCATAAGATTACGACTGTTAAATTTGTATTTTGTATCCTACTTGTACGATGTCTGGCTGAACCTCGAGGTTGGTCAACTTTGACTTGAAATTAAAAACTATTTGCACATGAAATCAAAATTCTAACAAATACGTTCTCTAAAACCATTTATTAATAATCATTTCTGAGAACTTACATTATTGTAAGGTAATCCAATTTTTTGCAAAAACACTTTTAATAAGACCCCACTTTTCATGATTTTTCACCGTTTTTTATATGACTGCGCATGCGTTGGACTCGTTTCTTGGAGTCTTTTCTGGACTGAAATTCTAACTTCCGTTAACGCTGTTTTTGGAGTTCGTCTAGACTGGTTGGACGCCATATTGGAGGTCGACTCAGTGATTTTCCCTCTTTGTCTTACCAAGTTTAAGAAACTATAGCAGAAATATTTGGTGAAAAATCTTTATCAAATATTTTTTTTGAAATAAAGGAGGCTTACAAAAATTTATACATTTCAGAAAAATAATGATTTCTAATTCAGAATAGCCAATATAAAAATTTAAATTGGTTGAACAATGAAGGAATATGAGCGTTTGGACCTCCAGTATGGCGGCCAACGGGAAGTAACTCTTGGAAATTATTAGACTAAAATTATTAGAACTTATTATTTGCATCATTACTTTATATAAAGATAGAACTTTTCCCTAAATTACAAAATCTAAGTCCATTGCGTTATAAAGATATCATAATTTAATTTCGATTCTCGGAATTTTCTCCGACTCGGAAGAAAATACGAGGGTTGTCCCGTAAAATCGTGGACAAGTAAGTCTAGTTTGAAAAATAATCATCACTGCGTTCTGAAATTTTTACTACTCTTAAGTACATATATTATGAATATACAGAGCAAATTTCAAATAGATATATGCATAAATAAACAAATTATTAGATGTTATGTAATGTATTGTATCGCCCTACGGCGCACGGATGATAACGTCAAAGTGTCTAAAACGGCGACACGTTTCATTTTTGCTTAAGATATAGGTGGATAAGTCCCATTTAAATTAAAAAATTCCATTGATTTACAAACATCAGTGTCTATAACCAGATAAGGAACCCATCCGGCTCACACATGCAATCTTATAAAATTTCATTAGCAAGTTTTGGACAGTTCTCTCACCAGCATTCAAATAAAAGAGAATCTCACATAAACGGTCGACAATGACAGCGTCTTTTGCTATTACAATAGCAGTTTGTCCGTATATTTTGTACTACCTGAGAACTCAATGAAAAAGAATTTGCTAAGAAAACTTCTATTTCATTTATATACTAAAGGTCTGGTGATTTTTGTCATATTTTCTTTCTCTTGTATTCTTTTAAAGACTCTTAAGGTGTCATTACAACATCCAGATCTAACTGAACTGCTCTCCGGTGTGCCATAACGTCATCAAATCTCACGATTTTTTGTGTATTGTGTTCACCATTTTTTAATTTCGAATGCTTGGGAAACTGCCAAAAATTCACCAAATGCCTTGAATTTTTTACAATGACGACAAAATTGATTAAGGAATCGAATTATGATACTTTTCATCCCAATTTTATGTATTGAAAACTTTTATGACGAATCAATTCTTGTATATTCCCTAATATAACCTTGTTATTTTTACCGTGCGCCGTAGGACCGTACCCTGTGAACATTCAAGCATAATAAAATCTTTATTTTTGTCTATATCTTATAAAAAAACATAATAATGCACTGAAATATGATGAATAAACATGTACTGAAAATTTCAGCTTAGTGCGCCCATTACTTTTCGAGAAAAATGCTTTGTCCACGATTTAACGGGACAACCCTCGTGCAAAAGATTTAAACAACACATTACAGAGAAGATAAAATCGTATTATTAGTTGAAACGAGGTGTTCTCCGTGTTCAGAATTGCATGAAAGTTTTAATTTAAATGTATTAACTATATTTCTTTACTTAATTTTGTATTTTTCAAAAAAAAATTTTTGATCAGTTACGCCATATATGGCTTAAATATTTTTAATGGATCTCTTCTCATAAATATTAAATTGTTCATATAAAAATATTAAATATTTTTTTTTAAAATATAAAGCCATGATTTATTTTTAATATTTCATTATATATAAAACTATTTTAGATGTCCTCTTATTTCAAATATAAAATGAACAAGAAATTATCTTTCTCTAAAGAATTATATCTAATTGATGTAAACATAAATTTATAAATGCATACATTATATTTTTTCATCTGGAAATATAAATATGGAAACCAAGTTAATGTATTTTTAGATGTACATGCATATGTACAACTATATTTCAAATATAAACTTTAAGAATTATTGTTTTCATCCTTGAAATATAATTATGAAAACTAATTTAAATTTATATTTTTAGAGATACACTTACCTTAGATTAATAATTATGCTTATCTAGCCTAGATTCTTAAAAAAAACATTCAATTATAATCATTTATAAAATAATTATATACTTAACCTGTGTATCGGTAATGTAATGTACAAGCACTTTTACTAGTATAAACACAACCATTTTTAATGATTATACATAATTATTTCTTCAGAGTGTTTAATTGTTTTTATTTAATTTCTAATAAAAACATATTGTGTGGTCCAAATAAAATATTTGTTACTATTTTTTTTTACTTAAATGATATTAATATTCTATTTATAAAAAATTAATTAATTCTCTGGTTAAAGAGGTAGAGCCACTTTGGGCTTTATTCGGCCCTGAGCATTTCTGAAAATTCAAAATCGCTCAATTTAGGTTACAAAATGCAGTATTTATCAATTGGACTGTTGGTGACCACATTTGATTAATTGTGACGTAATTTCACATCTAGTCAATGCATTAAGACGTCATAAAATGCGTCATTTTCCTCATATCCTGTAAATTCCTTTGAAAATGATCTAAAGTTGAAGCGTTTTTTCAATATTTCATATAGAGCACAACCTCTGATCCAAAATATGCCAATACATAATGAAAGGTTTATTTCTGATGATTAGAAAACATGTTTTGATTTTTGGATCGAGGGCCGTGCTCATATTTTAATTCTTTGTTGAAGGTAGTCAAATACGTGAATTTCCTGCAAAATTCAAGAACATTGCAATTTCTCAAAGCATGTTTTCAAATATTTGGATTATCGAAACAAAATCTCATTATAGAACATACAAGCATCAAGTGTCTACTTCATTTTGATATTTGAAAATGGAAAGAGGGCGATAGTTAATTAATTGATATAAGTACAGGGCCATATCATGCATAAGATGGCTCTTGCTTTTTTTTCATTAAAAAATTAATGAACATTAATTTTTTTTTCTTTAATTTTAGATTTATTTTTACTCAAATCTTAAATCTGGTTGATATATTTTTACACAGTTTTAATTTCCCAAAGGAAATAATTCTCAGGTAATTAATAAACATATATGCATACCAGAAAACAGACTATAGCCTATTAATCACTAAGGTGTAAAAATCAAAATGTTGGCTATGTGGGAATAGGATTTTTCAAAATGTTGGCTAAGTGGGAATAAACCATTACTATAAGTATGTTTTAAAATTTAGAAATATGTTTTATATATACATGTACATCATTGGCGTCGGAAGCAAATTGAAATTGGGGGGGCTAAGTGTAGGAAAATTTTTTTGTTCCTTCAAAAAAAAAAAAAGAAAAAAGTCTATTTCCCAAAAACAAAAAGTCCTATTTCATGGGTGGTGGTGGTGGTGGGGGGGGGGGGGCCTATGCCTATGTACATGTAATCCGACGCCTATGTACATGTAATTATAAGAATAGAAACGCTTTATGGTATTTCTAAGAACGGTAACTCTATTTAAAAATGGTTATTGAAATTTATTCCCTCTAAAACTAAAGTAATAATGTTTAGTACAAAGAAAAATATAGAATATCCTAAGCTTCTTTTTCAACAATCTGAATTAGAATTCATTACTGAACACATACACCTCGGAGTACTATTTTCACATGATGCCAGTTGGTCACCACATATTGATAATATTCTGTCTATTGCCTACAAAAAATTGTCCCTTTTGAAAAAATTAAAATTTTTAAGTAAATCGTAAAACACTCTCACTCATGTATACATCTTTCATAAGACCGCAACATGAATACGCTTCAGTGATGTGGGGGTGCTGTCAACAGGGTGATAGTGATAAGTTCGAAAAACTTCAACTTTATGCAGCTAGAATTGTAACAGGGTTAACAACTATAGCTTCCAAAGATTCACTTTATTTTGAAACGGGATGGGAACCGCTTAGTTGTAAAAGACAAGAATTTAGATTAAAAACAATGTTCAAACTTCATAATAATTTAGTGCCAGAATACTTAATGGACATACTCCCAAATATGCGCCGTAACACACCTATCTACTCGACAAGAAATTCTCAAAATTATGATATTCCAAGGTGTCGATTACAAACATATAAGTGTACGTTTATTCCTTCTGTAGTTAACGAATGGAACTCCATTCCACTTGAAACTCGAAATTTACAGTCAATGTCGAAATTCAAATCCAAAATTAGTAATAAAAAATCTAGATCTGCCCCACCTTCTTACTTTGATTACGGCAACAGAAGACTAAATGTTCTTCAAACCAGACTACGACATAACTGTGTATTAAATAACGACCTTTATAGATGCAATTTAATATCAAGTCCCTTATGCACGTGCGGTAAAGTTGAGGACACATATCATTATTTTTTCGTTTGTTCAAAGTATGTGAACGCCAGAAATGAGTTTTTACATAAATTTTTACAATTTGACAAAATCCACATACACATGTCTTATTATGGGGGGCTGATTCACTGAATGCTGCTGAGAATGAACGTCTCTTTTCTTTTGTTCAAACATTTATCAAGCATTCTGGTAGATTTCCTTGTTAATTACTGTACCAATAATAATATATGAATTTTTTTTCAACTTTTATATATTTATACGTATATGCAAAATGCATCAAAATGTTTACTTTTGCAAATACTGAATACTGTATATAGCATGTTTAACTGTGACAATATTAATGTGTAATTTATATGTATAGGGAGAGGGCGTTATCAGTTTTCAGAACTTGTGCTCAATCCCATTGTAATTATATTACAATAAAATATGTTCAAATCAACTCTATTTCTTGTTTCCTAAAAGATGGGAAATTCAAATCATCGCCAAATTCATTATACCGCCATGATTTTTTAATTAAAAAAGGTGGCGGTTTATCGAGAATTACTGAAATTATACTTTCAGCAGCAGAAAGCACAAACCGAATCAAAAGATCTACAGCTCTCTCAGATAATATTTTATTTTAAAAAATTCGGATTATGTCATCACTATTTAACTTTTGTAGAATTCAAATTTAATTTATTCTATCAAACTGGTATATTTATTCTATGGACAATCAAATACCTTTAAATCAGCAAACTGAGATTAAAAATCTAAATCAAGGCTTGAAAAAGTCATTTGAAATGTCTCCTTAGTTGAATACGTAGGCGGATAATTCGGTTTTTGAAGGTTGTACAGCTATATGTTATTGGAAACGCAGGTTAAAAAGTTTCCTTTAGCTTCATAAATAGTTTGGAAAAAGTCCATTATAGTCTGTCAATTTTTGAAAAAAGCAAACGTAATGTGTTTCAAGTAATTTTGAAATTTATATTTAAGGGCTGTCTGTAAGGTTCGTAAGTTTGTTTTGATATGAATGGTTATAAATAAGATTAATAATATAAATGATAGAACTATCCTATCTGTTTAATCATTTTTTCATGTTTTCCATTCAAGTGAACCTCCTTAAGCTTCAGGAGGTTTCAGACGCAAATCTTTAATTTAACATAACAATTACTTTTGTATTGTGATATACTGAGTATTACATTATTATTTTTTTTTAAATCAAGTTCCCCTATGATCCCCGGAATCACGTAACAGTTTGATTCATTTTCAGTTCCTCATATGTTTAACTTTTTCTACAGTCAGTGATTGGCGTTTTCAATTACACTTGGGCGGGTGGAGGGGGGGGGGGGTCAGAGAATTTTTGCTTCAGTAAAACATCCAATAGCAATGCAATATCCATGTGATTCCCTCAATCTATCTGAGATGAGCTCTATATTTACACATTGCATCTGGCCAATAATGACGAAGAGTACACTGCTGGATGTAACCGTTTATCAGGGGGTTCTTATTCCTTCTTGATATGTTAAACAACCTCCGATGTCTTTAGAGATCCATGTTTACGATTTCGTAATTTTTTATGTGAATCTCTTTTCTCCTCAAAAGTTTTAATTCTATGTCATATAGCTTGGTCTAACGCCCTATTTGGAAATACATTTGACCACCCTTAATTTTATTGAGTTTGAGCTCTTTAATTGCTTTAGGGCAGTAAACTTATAAAGTTAAACGAGACTTACCTGGAAGGTGAAGTTTGACTGTAATTTTTCCTCCATTGAGAGACGTAGGGATCAAATGAGATGAAGTTCAAGGTCACGTAATCATAATTCAGAGTAGTAGTAGTAAATATTGGGGCATCAAGTTAAACACAAAATAATAGGGTGGGAATCGGAAAAATTCATAGGGTTGGGCATTTGATCCCTACGTCTCTCAATGGAGGAAAAATTACAGTCAAACTTCACCTTCCAGGTAAGTCTCGTTTAACTTTATAATTTTTCCCCATTGAGAGCCTCAGTCTCAAATGAGACTTCAGAGTTGATGACCCAATAAAATAGATCACAAACTTCATCAAAAACGTGCAAACAAGTTTTAACTAACTTTATTAACTCCAACTCAGATTAATGAACATATTTCTGTATATAATATGCTACAAGTTGTCATTTTGAAAATTGTCCAACAAAGCATTGCTGAATTCACTAGACAGTTTAACTGGTTTGTTATAAAATTTTCTAAAGGTATTGTCAGTAGTCCAACCTGCTGTTCTCAGAATTGTGGCAACAGACACCTTAGCTTTAGCTGCAGCACTAGTTGCTGCTGATCGTGTACTATGCGGTGAAAAACAGTTCATGTCTATTCCAGCATTTGTCATAACTGATTTGATCCAGCGACCAATGGTATCCACGGAAATTGGATTATGAGGCTTTTGGGTACTTATAAACAATTTACATTCTGAGCCCCTCAATTTTTTAGTTCTATGAATATATTCCCTATATACATGTACAATACATAAATCTATATCATTTGGATAAACAGCAATAGAAATTTCATCTAAATGATGCCCTGGTCTTGTTTGCTTTAACAAATCACCATATTTAATGATTAACATATTATCTCTCACAGAAACATTTCTAACATCTAGAAGATGTAAACCTTGTTTTCGCTGTCCAGATAATAAAGCTAACAACATTGCCAATTTCTTTGACAACTGAAACAAAGACAAATCCTGCACAGGTGACAATATTTTAAGATATCCTAAAACCTTATTTACATCCCATGTAAAATGATATTTTGGTAAAGTTGGTCTTGACAAAAATACACCCTTCATAAAACGTTTAACTAATATATGATCACCTATTTTCTCACTCGAGTGATCAGAAAGAGACAAAAATGAACTTAACGAGCTTCTTGCCGTGTTCAAAGCACTGTAACCAAGATTTTTCTTATACAAATTTGTAAGAAATTCTAAAACTAAATTAACATCTGTTTTAAATGGATCACTCTGTTTTTCACACCAAAACTGCAACCATTTTTGCTGATAACCCCTATATTGTCTTTTTGTGGATTCCCGCCATGATCTGCAGATAATATCGACAGTTTCGTCTGATAATTCTCTACTGTAAAAGCATTGCCGGACAAACTGAACGCAGCCATCTTCATCTTTGTCAAGGGATGCCGTCGCTTTGGATCTTTTGGCAATTTCAAGAGAATCTCTGTTTTCGGAAGAAGGTAACACGGACCTGCAACTTGATGCATCAGCTGCGGAAACCACGGCTGCGTCTTCCACACTGGAGCTATCAACAGAGCAAACTGCACTTCCTCCTCCTCGATCTTCTTCAAAACACTGCTTATGACACTAAAAGGAGGAAATAAATAACAGTCAATATTTCTCCAAGAATGTGCAAAGGCATCAACTCCTAATGCATTTGGGTCTGGTGTATATGAATAATATTTATTTAACTGATGATTGTCCTTTGATGCAAATAGATCTATATCACATTTTCCACACAAATTTGTCAGTTTATCAAAAACCACTTCATCTAACTTCCATTCCATATCTACATTTTTGCGAGATAAGGAATCGGCTATAATGTTTGTTGCACCCTGGACATGTTCTGCACTCAGCCAGATATTCCTATCTATGCACCAAGTCCATAATTCACGAGCTAGTTCATTCAATGTTGAAATCTTGCCCCCTTGCTTATTAACATATGACACAGCTACTGAATTGTCCATACATAATCTAACATGGGAGTCTGAAATATTTTCTCCTAATCCTTTCAATGTGTAAAACCCAGCTAAAAGCTCTAAATAGTTAATGTGTGCCTCACAAATATTTTTGTCCCATAATCCACTTATTGCTTCACCTGAATCTTCATTCACTCCACCCCATCCAAACTTTGAACTATCACTTTTGAAAATGAATTTGGGGGGGGTTTCTAGTTAATGGTTTAAAGGATTTACACACATTAAGAGACCACCAGGTTAGCAATATCCTACTGTGATGAGAAATTGTCATATGAGCTTCAAAATTACCTCGATTAAGCTTTAGAGCCAAGTCTTTTTCAATTTCTAAGGTCTTATGATAAAGTCTAGCATATTCCACCCCTGGCTCAGAGGCTACAAACATGCCTACAAGCTGTGCAACCTGTTTAATTGTCACTTCATTTTGATCCAAAACCATATCACAAAATTCTTTAATAGATTGAGCTTTCTCTTGTGTAAGTCTAACTGTCATTGTAACCGAATCTAATAAAATCCCAGAAAGACAACCTTCTGGCTTGCATAAAACTGAGTTTTATCAGGGTGAATAGTAAATCCAAGACTATCTAAAGACCTTACAGTGTCTCTCAAATTAACTTCACACTCATCTTTCGTATTGCCCAATAACAAAACATCATCTATGTAAATAACATTCAAATGACCAAATTTCCTAAGTTCAGCAAAAACAGGCTTCATGATTTTAGTACTGGCTGATTAGCTGGGGCACTGGCTAATCCCACAGGTAGACAGGTGAACTGATATATTTTATTTTCCCACCTGAATCTTAAAAATTGTCTACTACATTCATGAATTTCCACAGAATAATAAGCATCTTTGATATCAAGTGAGCTAAACCAACAATTTGGTTTTATTAAAGATAAT
Organism: Saccostrea cuccullata; assembly: GCF_032062105.1. Classification (NCBI taxonomy): domain Eukaryota; kingdom Metazoa; phylum Mollusca; class Bivalvia; order Ostreida; family Ostreidae; genus Saccostrea; species Saccostrea cuccullata. The sequence goes on along the minus strand of NW_026920495.1, from coordinate 66,480 downwards.
GCTGACCTCAATGTCTCCATCTTAAAATGATGGTTGTCAACAAACTCATTTAAATTCTTTAAATTCAGAATAATTCTAAAAGACCCATCTTTTTGGGACGCAGAAAAATATTTGAATAAAAAGAGTTTTCACATAAATTCTCATTTTCATGAACACTCTCTACAATTTCCTTCTCTAAAAATTTTTCTACTTCTCTTTGAGCTGCTTCATATTCAATTTCAGAAAATTTTAGCGAATTTGGTTTGTGAAATTGAAAAAGTTCATATTTGAATTCTATCTTGTAACCTTTAACAGCATCAAGAATCCAACTATCATGAGTTAATGTACACCAATTATGTAAAAAATTGCTGATTTTGCCTGAAGTAAAATTTTCAGGCGTGTTTTTCAATACAAATTGATCTACAATTGTACAATCATTAGACATACTAACATCATGTGTATCTACTGATTTGACTCTCCTTTCTTCTTTTTCTTGTTGAAGCTGAACTGTTTGGCCAAAAAAGAATTGCCTTTTCCGGTCCCGTACCTTGGCTTCTTCCCGTAGCTATGGGACACTTTGGGAATTCTGTATTTTCCACCAAAATCTTTATTTCCTATCTTTTGAGCCAGTTTCTTTGCCTCTAGCACATTCTTAACTTGACTGCCCAAGTCGTCTCCGAATAAATTTTCTGAAGAGCTCTCTGCAGAACACAAACTTACAAATTGTTTGTTTTTCTCTGGCTGGATAATTTGTTCCCAACTCTTGTAGGACAAATTGTGGAAAACACATTTCTGAAACTTTAGGATGTCACCACACAGCTGTTTTGCCTTCTTTACATCAATCGATCCTTTTTTCGAGTTGCAATTAATAAGCATGTCAAAAAGTCTCAATGTCGGAATCATGGCTTTTCCTATGAGATTCTGGGTAGTCTGCAATTTAATATCGCTTGCTCTGTTTTTAGATGACATGTTTTCCCAAATGACTTTGTTGACTTTTGGCGCAGAAACATTGTTAATGTTTTTCGGCCTATCATACTTGTTGGAGATTTCTTTAATTTTCTCCGAGTTAGTTTTCGTCATGAACATTTTCTCCATAATCTTTGCCAGTTCAGAACTTAACGGTTCGCTCGTCTTGTCTTCATCACCGAAAAATTCGGACAGTTCATTAAGAGCAGAAACCTCATCCTCATCTGACGAATCATGAATGCTATCGTCTCCCTCAATAAGGGAATTAAGTGCTTCATCGGCATCCGATTTGTCTGAATTTTCTACATCAGAGTCATCATCACTAAGTTCGTGAGAACGACGAATGCATGCTTGAGACGTTTTCGTTTTCTTGCGAGGTGGCGTACTACTCTTATTTTGTCCGCGTTTTCTCGAAACGTCCGGAATTGTATCCGTTGAAGACCGGTCAGACTTCAAAGCAATAAGTTCCTTTTGAACTGAAGTCATGGCCTTAGACATATCTGCAAATTTACGCATGAAAATGTCAAACATACCACTCATATTTTCAGTATGCTGCTTCGACTTCGAATGCATCGTGTTATCGTCACGAACGGCATCCTCGTCAACTTGATCTACTAGATCATAGCTGGTGGATTCTCGCATTTGCGATGATGGTCCCGGCTCATTAGCCATGCCGACAAGAAAGAATGCAATGATATTATAAGATTCTCTCAAACGCTTACTCCACACCACATGGCGTGTAAAAGTAAAATGGCGCACGGGGCTACAGCCCCTGCATCAGTGACGTCACTGAATCAAGTGCTGCACGTCTTAATCAACACATGTTGAAAGACATTGCAACGCTAAATGCTACAGATTCCCACATGGGAAACGTGCAAAGAACATGTGTTCTGTACTAGCAATATTGCTACAAACCACTGGCTACAAAACCAGTGGAAAATTAAATAATAAGATTAATAAAATCCGAAAAGAAATAAGGCTAACATCACTCGCGTCTGAACTATGAAAAGACACAAACTTCTTTGATTACGTGACCTTGAACTTCATTTCATTTGAGACTGAGGCTCTCAATGGGGAAAAATTATAAATTTATTCGTGTTGGAAAGGTTGTGAGTTTGAATCTCGGTGTCGCCTGTGCTAAGTCGATAAAATGACTGGCAACTGTTCTTTCGCTATATGCGCTTATCACCTTGATTGACTATATGTTGTTTCACAGGCACCTGAAGTGTGGATAATACCCCCCCCCCTTTTAATGAAAAAAAATACAAGAGTGTATAATACCTCGAAAATATAAAAATTTTCTCTTCAAACACATTTATATGTCGTTATTTGAAAGCAGATTGTACTTTTACTCACGTTTAAAGAATGGCCCTTTTCGGTATTATAAAAATTTTTATAATACTGAATAGGACCATTCTTTAAACGTGAGAAAAAGTACATTTTGCTAGCATATAACGACATATACATGTGTTTGAGGGGGAAATTATATATTTTTTAAGGTATTATACCCTCTTACATTTTTTTCATTAAAAAGGGGGGGGGGGGTATCCATACTTCAGGTGCCTGTGTGTTGTTTAACCCCACCTTGAGAATTTTCAAGTCATATGGAGACGCAACCACTTGCCGGCGGAGAGTTGCAATACTTGTCCTATACTCGGCACTAAGCCAGGCCATCTAGTAGTGAAGGATCTTTTTTGTGCTAGCACCTATATTGCACATTGGGATACGCACTAGCAACGTATAAGAATCGCCTCCTTACTCGACGACTCTAGAGCAGACACTCTAACCAAGGGCGACCTCGGTAGCTTGAAATGAAATTTGAAACTAATACCATATTTAACAACAGGTCAAGATCATGCAGATTTCGGTTAGAAATGCCAAAAAACACGCCTTTTTAAAGTTACATATTCTTGAAAGAGGTAAATAATAACCAATAATTAGAATTGTGTGCGAGCCACTTTATATATTTAGATTTCATGCGGATTTCTGTCGTTCCTTTAGAATTTTCCTAATCTATCTCAACCTTTGTTTCCGATAACCAAAACCAAAGTTTCCGATAACAAACTGAATTATTCAACCGTATATCCGATAACATACTGAAAGTTAAAATTGGGCATTTTTTTTGTCCTTTGCAAGATTCTGACGATGTATCTTTGTGAACATTCATTAACGCTGGGTAAATATAAGGATTTTGAAGAAAAAAGCTATTTACAGCAATGCCAATTGGAGAAAAACTTGCAAAATATAACAGATTTGACTTTTAAAGCCTTCTTAAGGCTACCAAATGCTATTCTAATACGTATCGAACGTATCGTTTATATTAAGCTCGACAAAATACGTTTGGCTTACATACGGCAGTTGGTTAGAGTGGTTGACGGGTGTTAACAGACGGCGTCATTGACTGATAGTCAGGTTTACATAAATATTGAAAATACAACTCTAAAGATTGAAAATAACAAAGACAGAAGAAATCTTTTTAACTCATTTTCTTGCACATTATCAATGTACATTGTATACATTTTAAAATAAATGTTCATAAATATTCACAAATCTGGTTTCTTTAACATTTGCAACATTTTAAAAAAAAACTTGTAAAAAAAAAAATATATATATATATACGGTACTATTAATGGTTTTAAGGTAGTGTTACGGCTGTCAAGATTTGAGAGGACTTATTTTTTAAAAGTTAAACTGAGTTTTACCAATTTTTCGAAGTTTGATGTTCATATATAAAACTGAATTATGATTTTGAAGTCTCGCGTAAATCAGGTATTAGGCATCGTCGGAAACCCACGGCTGATTACGCTTCGTTCCTCTCTCCATCACGTGATGGAGAGAGGAACGAAGCGTAATCAGCCGTGGGTTTCCGACGATGGGTATAAAGTTTTTTTTTCATTTTTTGGGGAAGGGGGATATCGTTACAGAAGTTAAGCATTACGGTTGAAAGTTAGTTTCCAGGCATTAAATTAAATTATAGTTTGTTTTAAGAGAGCCGACTGGGGTTTTATAGTGTGAAATCTACAATAGAGAAACTCTTAAGGTATCCGATCCATATTAGCCTCATATTCAATGGAATTGAATACATAATAGATATTTAAGGTTAGAAAATTTGGTCCTAATATGGGTCGGATACCTAAAAGAATGTAATTAAACTGAAAAAAAAACTCAGCAATATTCGATAGTAAACCCAAATCCCTGAAAATCTTTTGATTTCAGTGAGGTTTATACTCTTTTATTTTCCCTTAAAACTGATTCTCTTAATTTTCATTTATTTTTTTTTATCGTTAGGCTAATTCTTAATTGTATCTAGGTATTTTTTTTTAAATTATTCTCTAAAATTTTGCAAAAATGATAAGAACGCTTTACAATAATAATACACCTGTCTCGCTCTCTCTCTCTCTCTCTCTCTCTCTTTCTTTTGAAAATGATGTGGACGTTTGTGTGTACGCCTGGCTACGCGCCTGCCTTTACATGTGCTCAAAATCTGAACTGAGTCTACTTTAGAAAGATCGGGATCGTAATGTGAAATAATAATTTCAGAACGACAACTCGGTCAAGGAGAACCGATGGCGACGCGGCGACTGACTTCGAAGTATTAACAAGCGTCAAAGTCACTGTTGAAAGTACGTTTAAGACTACAAATCATTGTTGAAAGCAATAATTTAGGGGTACGGGTAATGAGTTGTTAGTAAGCAAAGTAAAATTATTTTTTTTTCATTTGTTTACGATAACTTATAAACAAGAAAGTTATTTGATTTTGTAAACTGGACAACGCTACAGTTAAGGAATCCTCTCTACACCGCACACTAAAGAGTTCTGATACAGTGGTATTGTTAACTTGGCAACGCCACAGTTTAAGGAACCATCTCTACACCGCACACTAAAGAGTTGTGATACAGTGGTATTGTAAACTGGACAACGCTACAGTAGGGACCGGTACCTCGAATTACCGAAATGCCCCTGATTTACCGAAATGCCCCTGGAAATTACCGAAATGCCCCCTAAAACGACCGAAATGCCCTTTAAAAACTTAAATATTTTGATTAATATGAAAGTTGGTGAGTTTATTATACATATTTTGAACTTTAAAATCAAAATAAAAATACAAATGTGTTTTTTCGGTCAAAAACGTGTGTTTATCTAAGAGAGATAACTCTGGTATGTGTAGTTCTTCTATTTCTACGTCATTTTTCTTCGAAAAAAGAATAAAATAATTGTTTCAAATTCTATATAACTATCGAAATTTTTTTACTTGAATAAAAATTTTCTAATGCTTAAAACTCATCGATCATTTATATATATATATTTTTTAAAAAAACGTTGACGGTGGGTTATAACCCAGCTAAAAGCTAGGCAACTTCATATCTAATCAAAATAAATTTTGATATTTTTGTTAATAGTTAAATTATTTCATAAAAATGAGACATATATGTACAGTAATCTACCGGTATTAAATCCGATCCGAGGGAATCGTACACTTACATATATTTTTAAACAAATGAAAGCAACGTAATTTAGATTTCGTATAAGCAGAATTATTTTCTGAATGTTGTCAATTTACATGCCGAATATTTTTAATTTATTGTTTTAAACTTTTAAGTTTAAAACTATAAGCATTTCATAGTTTTGCTAATTTGGCGTATTAAATTATACAACTCTGAACCCCAGGGGTTTAGTCTCCCCTGCTGCATACACTTCTGTTTATTATGATTGTGTACCGTTATCCACTCAAAAATTTGACGTCCTGTCTGTTGACATGTACGTGTCATCCTCGTTAATTGCCATTTTGGGTAGTTCTGTATCCATCCAGTTTTAATGAAATGACATAGAGTACTCTCGATCCAGCTGAGAATTAATTTCATTAACCATGTCTTTTTTCAGGATTTTATCGTTTTCTTATTTTTTTCATGATTTTTTTTTAATTCAAGTTTTCTTTCTTTGAATGACTTTTTTTAAATTCAAGTAAAGATTTTTTGAAAAGAGCTAAAGCCACGAACCATCGAAATACGCCTTAACTAAAAAATCAATGAGAATTTCAATAAAGATAGTGAAGACTTGAAACTTTTCATAACTGTTTTCCTTTTTTAGATATCTATAATAGTTTTTCAAGAAGAGATGTGACAGTATTGCATTGTTTAGAATGAAATTTACATGAGGAACGTCATTATTTGTAACGTAACGTCATAACATCGTAAAACATCCTCTGCTATAGAACATTCAACATTAACTGCTTACTTTTGTACACCCGAGTGTTACAATAGTTCTTTATCTAAACACGTAGTTTTAAACATATGTAATACTCTACACACATGTCAATGCATTATATGACATAATTATTATCTGATATACATGTAATAAATTCTAAAAAGTTCAAATTTTGTGACTGGATAAATATTAGTGAAGCCCGGCGCAGTAATCGTTAAATCTTTTTCTAAACAAGAATCTGGGCCTATTATAACGAAATAGAATTATCAAAGTGGGTATGTATGTTTTGGTCTATGTGACGAACCCCAATTATTCGTGTATTTTGACAATGAAATATATGTCTTACAGAATTCTTGAAGTTTTAAGAAAAGGGGGGGGGGAGGGGGTGCATGTAACATGAATTTGATTTGAAAGCTGGGTATATATAGAATGTAGCTCTTAATTCGAGTTACCAGGTATGTCATAGTCCGCTAGTTAATATTGATATCACACGTATTTGGATTTAGATTTTTTTCTTTCAGGTATGTATCTTTTCCTTTATGCAGAATTATACAGTATATTTTTAATTTTCATGTTCTATATCGCTATCACTTCTTTTTTGTCTTGGGGATGGAGGGGGGCGGTGGTGATGTAAGACATGCGTTTTAAACCTTTAATCTTAAATTATATTATTGTGTACTGTATTAAAAAAATCTGCGCCTATGTTTATTTTTGAAAAAATCAAGTAATCAGCAAAGGAGTGTTGCTTGTCTCTTTATTACACTGAGACTTGTTTGTATAAAGAAAATATTTAAAATCGCCATGCACACTCAGCATGGTTAGAACAATATAAGAATAGTACTAAATGGGACGAATTATATATTTCGATCACTTCCTCTACTTTTCCAGGAGATTATTTATCGCCAGTTGTTTTTCCTCTTCCTGCTCCTTTATCCGTGAAGATCACTACATTGCCAAAGTTTTTTATACCCCCCGCTTGAAAAGCGGGAGGGTTTATAGTAATCGTTATTTCCGTCCGCCGGTCCGTCTGTCCGTCCGTCCGTCTGTTACGTTTTAGGGTACCCATCTCTTATCCGCAACTCCTCTTAAACGACTGAGTGAAATTTAATGAAACTTTCACAGAATCTTAATTAGATATTGCCATTGTGCACCTCCTATTTTACTTTTTCATTTGACACATATTTTGGGTTTCCCAGCCACTGCAAAACATGGACTCTGTCATCAGTTATAACCACATGGAAGGCGGGGGGTATCATTTAGTGAGCTCATTGCTCACAGTACCTCTAGTTTATATTTGAAGTGAAACCAATCTAACTGCCGGGGCATTTTAAGTAACATGTGTCCCAATTCGCGTTCACGGTACTGAGATATATAGGTGTTACGTATATAAAATGGAGTGAAAATGAAAGGTTAATTTTTTATTACTTTTTTTAATAATTGTCTTCCCCTAGTAACGCTTTACATCACTTCTGCAGATATTTTCTTCTATCTGTAGATAATTCAGTAATATGTCCAATCAATTTTATGTCTGATCACTAGATGTGCAAGGCAAAATAATTATTGCTAAAAGATAAATTAGGTTTCAAAATCCATGTTTAATTTTATTCATTAAATGTGCGCAATTCGTGAGTCTGACACCTTTTTATTTTAATCGGATAACCTCGGTATTTCCTTAAAAATGCATTCAGATGTTACAGAATTTCGGACACATTTGACACCTTTTTATTTTAATCGGATAACCTTGGTATTTCCCTGAAAATGCATCCAGGTGTTACAGAATTTCGGACACATTTGACACCTTTTTATTTTAATCGGATAACCTCGGTATTCCCCTGAAAATGCATTCCGATGTTACAGAATTTCGGACACATTCGACTCCTTTTTATTTTAATCAGGTAACCTCGGTATTTCCCTGAAAATGCACTCAGATGTTACAGAATTTCGGACACAATTGATCAGTTAGTTACGAGACGTTCTTCTTCTATAATGTATACATGTAAGTGTGTACTGTGTAGATAGATCTTCAATTTCACTTTTAGGCCTATTAGATTACCAATAAATTTTTCTTTCTTTTTTCGTTCGGGAAAAAATCTGCGTCGTATTATTTTTTAAAGGTATGCCAAAGAAAAAGTTCTAAGACATCGTAAAAGGTTAATAAAGAAGGGAGAAGCTACAGAGAGATGGAGCGAGAGAGAGAGAGCATGCGTTTTAGAGCTTCGAGTTTTTAAATAATGTTAGCTAACTAACATTTACTGTAATTTTAAATGCATAATATTCATAAATGCTATATATTTCTTCAATTGTAATATCAACGTGTAAACAAATAAAACTACATGTATTTACTTTTTATGTATCCTAGAATACACATAATGTTGCATGAATAGACTCTTTCATGATAATATTTTAGATATCATCTTCTGATTAGGCATTTTTTTATGTTTATAAAAAAAAGATTTGAAACACGTATTACGTTCAACATCTAGTGCTGGCAACAAATTGGAAACTCGACACAAATAAATTCTCAACACCTTTTTTTAATTAAAAAAATTATTTTGACAAACTACTTCATGCAAATTATTTTTGTTCAGATGCAGTAGACCTCACGGTCAAATTATGACGTCATCATTGTATCATGTACGTAAGCATGAAATAAAAGAGCGTAATTTTAAATTTTATATGAAAGAACACACATTAAATGACAATATAAGATATTCTATCACCAAATTATTGACAAATATTGGATTATATAATAATCAAGAATAAATCTGATGTACTAGTAACTAATTTAAGATATTTACGCATATAAATTATATTATGAATTACTACTGAAATGGAGGATCCTGCTTCAATTTCTGAAAGCGCAACATTCATAAATTGTAAAATTCATATTGGCCACAAGCGAGTACCTCGGGGATATTTTGCATGAAGGTGCATATATGTAATATTTTCATGCATGCAAAGTTTGGAAAAGGTACTTGAGTGTGGCCACATTCAAATTTCGAAATAACTGCCGTAAAATCGGCGTTTTAAGGCAGTTTTTAACTTCATAGGTGTATTTGTCTCTGCGCATGTGCTAAAGACGGTGGCCTGTGTGCCAAAAAAATATATGTAGCGTACCATGACATTGTGATCTACAAGATAACATAGGAAAGGCTTTGTGATTTTAAACTTAAATTTTGTCTAAAATTAAAGGCGGATATTGATAATTCGTGGCTTTAGCTCTTTGCCAAAAATACCATGACGTTTTCAATTTCTTATAGAATTATTTTTTATCGATTCGTTTTTTTTCTTATTAGGTAATCTGGGCTTAATCAATTATTTTTAAAAGAATTATCCCCCACTATCCATCTTGAGATTCTTTAAATTCATATTTCTACGGTGGTATATTGAGGACACGCAATAATTTTTTAGCTCACCTGAGCCGAAGGCTCAAGTGAGCTTTTCTGATCAAAATTTGTCCGTTGTCTGTCGGCGTTGTTGTCGTTGTTGTCGTTGTCGTTGTTGTCGTCGTAAACTTTTCACATTTTCATCTTCTTCTCAAGAACCACTGGGCCAATTTCAACCAGACTTGGCACAAAGTATCCTTAGGTGAAGGGGATTCAAGTTTCTTCAAATGAAGGGCCACGCCCTTTTCCAAGGGGAGATAATCATGAATTAGTTATAAATTAATGGCATTTTAAAAAAAATCTTCTTCTCTAGAACCGCTGGGCCACGAAAAATGAAACTCAAGTGAAAGCATCCTCAGGTAGTGTAAATTCAAGTTTGTTCAAATCATGCCCCCCGGGGCAAGGGTGGGACCAAAATGGCCGACCCAAGTTTTACATAGGAATATATAGGAAAAATCTTTAAAAATCTTCTTCTCCAGAACCGCTGGGCCAGGAAAGATGAAACTCATGTGAAAGCATCCTCAGGTAGTGTAGATTCAAGTTTGTTCAAATCATGCCCCCCGGGGCAAGGGTGGGACCAAAATGGCCGACCCAAGTTTTACATAGGAATATATAGGAAAAATCTTTAAAAATCTTCTTATCCAGAACCACTGGGCCAGGAAAGATGACCCTCATGTGGAATCATCCTCAGGTAGTGTAGATTCAAGTTTGTTCAAATCATGACCCCCGTGGCAAGGATGGGTCATAATGGCCGACCCAAATTTTACATAGGAATATATAGGGAAACCTTTTAAAATCTTCTTTTCAAGTACTTCAAAGCTATGATTAGAGATATTTATATGGAATCATCCTCAGGTAGTGTAGATTCAAGTTTGTTCAAATGATGAACGCCTGGAGGCGTTAATACAAGAAAAAAAATTATCTTGTGAAAACAACATAATTATCTTGTGAAAACGAGATATTATCTTGTGAAAACAAGATAATATCTTGTGAAAACGACATACCGTATATACTCGCCTATAAGTCGTTTTTTTGGGAGTCAAAATCTGGTTCAAAACGATGTGTCCGACTTATAGGCGCGTTATAAAAAGAATGGTTTTATATAAGGTCAGTCCAACTAAAATATAAGCTTATTAACTACAACCGACTTATAGGCGGACCGACTTATAGGCGAGTATATACGGTAATATCTTGTGAAAACGAGATATCATCTTGTGAAAACGAGATAATATCTTGTGAAAACGAGATATCATCTTGTGAAAACGACATAATATCTTGTGAAAACGAGATAATATCGTGTGAAAACGACATAATATCTTGTGAAAACGAGATATTATCCTGTGAAAACGACATAATATCTTGTGAAAACGAGATATTATCTTGTGAAAACGAGATATTATCTTGTGAAAACGTGATATTATATTGTGAAAACGAGATATTATCTTGTAAAAACGACATAATATCTTGTGAAAACGAGATATTATCTTGTGAAAACGACATAATATCTTGTGAAAACGAGATAATATCGTGTGAAAACGACATAATATCTTGTGAAAACGAGATATTATCTTGTGAAAACGACATAATATCTTGTGAAAACGAGATATTATCTTGTGAAAACGTGATATTATCTTGTGAAAACGAGATATTATCTTGTAAAAACGACATAATATCTTGTGAAAACGAGATATTATCTTGTGAAAACGACATAATATCTTGTGAAAACGAGATATTATCTTGTGAAAACGACATAATATCTTGTGAAAACGAGATATTATCTTGTGAAAAAGACATAATATCTTGTGAAAACGAGATAATATCTTGTGAAAACGACATAATATCTTGTAAAAACGTGATATTATCTTGTGAAAACGAGATATTATCTTGTGAAAACGACATAATATCTTGTGAAAACGAGATATTATCTTGTGAAAACGACATAATATCTTGTGAAAGCGAGATATTATCTTGTGAAAACGAGATATTATCTTGTGAAAACGAGAGATTTTATCTTGTGAAAACGACATAAATCTTGTGAAAACGAGATATTATCTTGTGAAAACGAGATAATATCTTGTGAAAACGACATAATATCTTGTGAAAACGAAATAATATCTTGTGAAAACGACATAATATCTTGTGAAAATGAGATATCTTGTGAAAACGAGATATTATCTTGTGAAAACGAGATATTATCTTGTGAAATCGACATAATATCTTGTGAAAACGACATATTATCTTGTGAAAATGAGATATTATCTTGTGAAAAAGACCTCATTCAAGGAGAGATAATTGGGAATTAAGGAAAATTTGGAGGGATGTTTTAAAAATCTTCTTCTTAAGAACCATTCACTGCATGAAAAGTCGGGTTTAATTTTACCTTAAAGTGATTTATATGCTGCGATTATTTAATGTTTAAATGCATATTATAACATATTGTGGGATCGTAAATGTTAGAAAATAATTAGCATTTAATACGAGTTTAATGAAAAATTAAAAGAACAAATTTAATAAAGTTTGGAAAATTGTAAACTTACTAATACGTTCGGATTTTAGCCTGCCGTAAACAATTATTATACCTCTAATATACAAAACGTATAATTATTATTAAACATGGTCATAAAATTAAGTTTTACGGTTACATTAAATTTGTTCGTTTAATAAAATTTAACGTAGATCTTTACCTCATTATTTTTTGTTAAATTCACACTTTACTTTATAATACTTCCAAAAATTAAGTTATATACGGAGAATTGTAAACTTACTAATACGTACAAATTTTATTCTTTCATAAACTAATATTAAATCTCTTGTATATGTGATGAAAATGTATGGATTAAACCTTCCCATATAGTTAAGATTTAAGGTTGTATTTGATGAAATTTAACGTTATTATATTATTGCATAATATTTTTATTTTACATTTATTCCATCAATAATTTGTATGGTTTACAATTGTGGGTTTTTTGGCAAGTATTTTACAATCTTACACAAATCCATTTCTCATTCAATTTTATTAGATGTTATTTCAATAGTGTACAAACAATGAGTTCTAACAAAGTACAAAATATTTCAAATTTAAGCCTAAAAGTCAGAATTAAAAAAATTACAATCATGATTGTAGCTCAATTATAATGGAGTAAATTTCTACATACTAGTAGTAAGTAATATACTGAAGTAATTATAAATAATATAAGAATAGTATTGTATGTAAAATTCAAATCCACAATAAATCAAAACACAACAGGTACAAAATGTAGTCATTCTGGACTCCAAAAGACTGCAAAATCTGACTGAAACTGCCCCTATTTAAACTTCTGCATGGGTTGTAAATGGCTTTTCAATTTTCCACAATAAATTATATCATACTTTGCATAAAAAGAATAAAAGTTGCCAATAAAAGTTGTCCATTCTTTTTACATGTACATTTTAATAAGACACACTAAGCCACTAACAGAGAAGCCTCACTCGCCCACAAGCAACAGCAAAAGGATCGGTCAGAGACACCACCTTTCTCTTGCTTGGGTATCAAGATCTGCAACTTACTGCCAGCAAAGCTCTTTTAGACCACCCTTATATTCTTTCCCAAGTATTTCCACAATAGATGTCCATGCACTAATTATCCAAGTTCAACTTGAAAAATACTTAATGTTGACTGTGAAAAATACAAGACCCCAAAAAACCCTTTATATCATTTGGTTATGTCAATTCAAATTAAGGAAAAAGTATCACAATTACACAAAAAAATAGCAGCTTAAATTTGTTTACAATACATGTAGCTCATTTCTGTTCCAACTGCTATAGCTCATTTCTGTTCCAACTGCTAGGTTTATTGCTTGATGATTGTAATATAACATATCCTCATTAAATCAACGTTACATTGGAATGCAAAACATTTCAATAGTGATATTTTCAACTTTGCTTTAAAATATCAAAAATGAGCTCTGGAACATGCACATATAAAAGTCCTGTATAACATATGTAAAAGTATATTTAAGAATTTTTTAAGCCTTAATTACAATTCCATAACTCATAATTCATAAACTCTCTTACTTCAAATGGAAGGAAACAAATTAATATTTTACTCTTGCAATTCTCATTACTCTTGCAATATCAATTGTAATATTTATTAAAATCACGAATCACCCCTTTTTTACTCAGAAATGTCTCTACCTCATTTGCCTATTCTATTTTTTACATCTATGACTCACTAAGCCACTGACAGAGAAGCCTCACTCGCCCACAAGCAACAGCAAAAGGATCGGTCGAGACGCCACCTTTCTCTTACTTGGGTATCAAGATCTGCAACTTACTGCCAGCAAAGCTCTTTCAGACTACCCTTGATCATGATTGTCTTATTTTTTCCACAATAATGTCCATGCACTTATTATTTAAGTTAGACTTGTACATATATGTGATATATAAATCAAGATTAAAATGTATGTGATTGCAGATTACACAACAAACCAATAAATGTTTAAACAATAAAATACATAACAGTTTTAATCTGTAATCAAGCATAAGAAAAAACTTTCATTGTCAAAAATACAACACTAGGTATATTTTTCTTATCTAACATTGAATTTGTGCAAAACAGTAGCAACTCAGATATTTCATCTCTAATAGCCCATCTCTGTTCAATTAATACATCCATAGGTTTGACTCTTTTAGATTATTTATTTGTCCTAGTTCTTCTTATGCTCTGCCTTTTAGAGTGCTTTGATTTGAGAATGTCACTTTTGGTGTCCTGTTCTTTGAAGACATTCTCACAATCATCAGAACACAACCTCAGCTTTCTAATTTCATAGATAGTATTATCTTTAGAATCATTTTTTGTACTATGAAGACGTAATTAATATTTAAAACTGCTTTTTCTTGCTTCTTCTTCTCTTCATGCCAAGAAGTTTTCAGCTCTGGAGAAGCACACCTAGCTCCTAATTTCTACAATAAACATGAAAATAAATACCCATTTGCCTATATATACATATTATATGTGTGCTTCCGGATTTATGCAATTGCATATATTAAATAGTAAAATCAAAATCTGAGTTGATTTTAAAATTATTATTTGACCTAGAGGAAACACAGCTCAATTTTGCTTAATTAAAAATTTACAGAAGACTACAAAAGATATGCCATTTTTTCAAATCTGGGTAATAAAGACAGATAATTATCTATAATTTCAGGCCAACGAGCTACAGATTTCGAAGCGTGTAAATTTTGGACTAATGATTTTTTTCACCACCTTTTTTTTTTTGGAGCATTTTACCTGCTTGACCTTGAACATGTTGAGGTGCCCTTTTCTCTGCTCACACTAATTCTTTCATTTAGCAGCAAGATACTATGGATATGGTAAAAAGCTGTCATAAACAAAATATGAAAAATTAATAACAGGTGTGGCTCTCCATAGAAAGAATATACAAAAAAGGAGAAAAATATACAAACAGGGTATACTTATGACTAACATGACTACGGCAAGAAGATAACATTTTACACAATGAAAAAAATTCTCTGTGTCATCTAGTTAAGTGAATTGCATAAAAAAAACATATAATTATATGTATAGATCAAATTTATAGACGACAAAATATGATATGAAACATACATAATGGTACCGTAGTCCGAGCACATGGAATTTGAAGATTTACAAAGTTTAGGAAAATGCAAAGAATAGCATTTACAGCATTTATCATATTAAGACACAAATATATATAGTTTCACAGCAGCAAGCTGCAGAATTTGTGGAAGAACATGTAAATTGGGGACTGGTGACTTTTTGCCATCTTTTTTTTTTTTTAGCAATTTACCAATGTATTTACCTGCTTGACCTTGAATATGTTGAGGTGCGCAGCCCTTTTCTTCATGTTCCTCCAGGATATTTTATTTAATGTAGCAGAAAGATACTATGGATAAAAAAAAATATGAAAAATTAAAAGCAGGTATGGCATCTCGTAGAAAAAATATACAAACAGATGTATTTATGATATAGAGCAAGTAGATAACATTCATACAATAATAAAATCCTCAAACTTTGTGATCTAGTACATATTATGATATGTATTATATTAAATTTAGAGACGACAAAACATGATATGAAATGGGTGTACATACTCAGAACACATGGAATTTAAGAGTAAACTTAAATGCAAAGGTTAGCATCTACAGCATTTAACATGCAAGTTATTGGGATAATGAACAAGTGATTTAACATAAAGTAAAATATATTAACAAGTTTTTAAAGTGGACAACAAATGCAAACTTCCAGTAAATGGTGGCAATCTCATACACAATAAGTTGTGCGACAAATGATTAGTTTGTACCTCATACTGGGTAGCCAAATATCTGGTCAAGTCACTTTCAGGAAGAGAGCCTCAGCAAGTTCAATGTTGATCATTCCCATAGCTACTTCAAACTTTTCTGGCACAATTTCTGAAAGAAAAGATGTATCTTGCAGGGATTTTTATTCAAACTAGGAATAATTCTCATGAATGTAAAAATTTGAAAAGTTTAAAGATGACCGACGAATACCAGACACAGAACAGAAAACTCGCTCGGGTCTTAAAATGGCTCAGGTGAGCTAAAATAAATCAATTCATGTGATTTTATTGATCTTATCAGGAAATTTAAGAAATCTTACCGTTGTGTTAATCTTCAAACTGCTTTTGTCATTTCTTGTGAGCATTTGGATTCCTGTAAATAATGCATGCATAATTGTGCATCATAGAACGTGATAGCTATTTTTAATAATTCATGCTTACGTATTTAACGTAACAAAATTATGCATAGCTCAGAATCCATTGCTATTGTATTTTTAGGTTAAGGAAAATAAGAATATAAACCTCGTATTGTCTACTTGGTATATATAGCATTTCAAGTTGTTGCAGTATTTTTTATACTCTAATGCTAAAAGGTACAAGTTAATAGAAACATTGTTTGTTTATTTGTGATAATAGAAAATTTGAGCGGTATGGTTCTCACCATTTTCACAAGCTGTCTACATAGCCGGCGTTATGGGGAATCGTCTCAGGCACAGTCCACACTGCAACTATTTAAATAATCAAAATAAGTGCTCATTATATTCTTGAGTAGGCATTAAGAAATAAATAAATAATTTATTACATTGTACAACACTCTCTGTAAATGCTGAACAGAGGAACACTAAAGTGACAAAAATTCTGAAACCAATCCCAAACGAGAAAATTCTGGTTAAAATCCATCTTTAAGTTAGATGGTTAAAAGTGTTAAATAATTACTACAAAATGTAAATAGCGCTTGCCCAAACGTTTTTACTGCCAGGCATTTTATGTGTACAGCCCAGACTAAGGAACAGTAACATTATCAGTAGCAGAGGCAATTATTCATTCAAGGACACATGATAAAATTTTGAACATTGTTCCTACCGCTAAACAGGGTCGTAAATGTCTTCATCTTCTGTTAAAACATAAATTCCATCCAAAGTTTATCATGCTTTTCCTTTTCGAGTAATTCTCTTTCGCCCCTTCCTCCCGTACAACATCATGATCAAGTTCAACATGGCTGCGTGGAACTCTCCAAAAAATTGAATTTCGGCGCGGTGTGTTGTTTTTAAATAAATTGCTTTTCGAGCCCGACTTCGATCCCGATGTAATTGTACTACAGTGGTAGTCGATAGAGAAAAAAACTAAGTTATATTCCACAGTTTTGAAAAATCTACATAAGGGTAAATAAATAAAAATGAGAAATAAATAAATTAAAATGAATAGGGTGCCTAAATATTTTTTTTTCAAAAATGTTTCAACATAAGTTTACATTAGGTATAAAGAATTATTTATGACATATTCAAAATACCAAAAATGTACTTAAACTTTAAGTATAAGCATATTTACTTTTACATGTCGATATTCTTAAACGGAATGTATAATTATCTCAATTAAACTATATTATTCTCGACGTATTTTGCATTAAATATGATTATACTTATTTGAAAACTGTATTTAATTATATCACAATATATCTCATGTAAAATATACCGTTATACATAAATTAAATTCAATACAAGAAATTTACTGGAGTAAACGAATTTATTAAATTATATTAAACGCGACTTTTCATGCAGTGATTGTGCCAGGAAAGATGAAACTTATGGGAAAACATCCTTAGGTAGTTTATATTCAAGTTTGTTCAAATCATGACCCCCAGAGGTAGGACGGGGCCAAAATGGCCGACCAACGTTTTACATAGAAATATATAGGAAAATTCTTTAAGAATCTTCTTCTCAAGAAAAACAAAGCCATAATTCATCATATTTTAATGGAAGCATTCTCAGGTAGTGTAGATTCCACTTTCTTAAAGTCATGACCCCTGGCGGTAGGGAAGGGTCACAATGGTTGACCAAAGTTTTACAAAGAAATATATAAGAATTTTTTTAAAAAAATCTTCTCAAGAATAGCAAAGCCATAATTGATCATATTCATATGGTAACATCCACAGGTTGTGCAGATTCATGTTTGTTCAAATCATGACCCCCAGGGGCAGGGCGTGGCACAATGGCCAACCAAAGTTTTACATAGAAATTTATAGGAAAATTCTCATCTTCTCAAGAACAGCAAAGCCATGACTGGTCATGGGACTACTTTGAAATTAAAACTTTTCAATAATAAACCAATTTGTATTTTTTCCTAGCCATAGTACTCAGGTAAGCGATGTGGCCCATGGGCCTCTTGTTTAATATTATGGGTTGGTATTTTAAAGACTTGACAAAATTCAGGTCTACATTTCTATGAATAATCTAAAATATGTCATGAATACAATGACATTAGTTTTCAAGACATTGAAGCTATACAGAAATATTTACTCATTGTACTGAGTTTATTTTGACAGGTCTCCCAGGATGTGCTGTTGAAGTATGTAAAGCTTAAGAAGTGGAAGAAGTCACCATTTTGACAGGTTTGACTAATTATGCTTAAATTTTGATTTTTATCTCACCTGAACCAAACGCTCAAGTGAGCTTTTTCTGATCACATTTTGTCCAGCGTCCGTCTGTCTGTGTACTTTTCTCATTTTCAACTTTTTCTCAAGAACTATGGGGCCAATTTCAACCAAACTTGATACAAAGCATCCTTGGATGAAGGGTATTTGTTCAAATTTGTTCAAATGAAAGGCCAAGCCCTCTTCCAAGGGTGATAATTATGAATTGGTGAAAAATTAATGGCATCTTTTAAAAATCTTCTTCTCCAAAACCATTGTGCCAGGAAAGATGAAACTCATTGTGAAACATCCTTATGTAGTGTATACTCAAGTTTGTTCAAATGATGACCCCCGGGGGAAGGGCGGGGCCACAATGGCTGATCAGAGTGATAGCATCCTCAGGTACTGTAGATTCAAGTTTGTTCAAATCATAACCCCCCGGTGTAGGGCGAGGCCACAATTGACGATTAAAGTTTTACATCGGAATGAATACATTGGAAAATCAAAGTTTTGAAAACTATTCTTTTTATGAACTATAAAGCCATGATTGGTCTTAACTTTATGGAAGCATTCTTACGGAAGCATAGTGTTAATTCAAGTTTGTTCAAGTCATGAATGTGAAGTAGGGGGTAGTTAGGGTGGGCCACTCTTGGAAATTTTTTTTTTCCAAGAACAGAAACGCAATGTTTAATCATATGAATATGGAGGCATCCTCAGGTAGTACAAAGTCTTACTGGTTCAAATGAGGGCTACCACGGTTAGGGCTGGGCCACAATGGAAGGGGAAGGGGAGGGGGTCAAATGAATAAATAGGGAAAGAATCATCTCCTCAAAAACAGTAAAGGCATTTGGTGTATGGAAGCATCATTGGGTATTTGGTAGTTTAAAATTTCAGATTCCCCGTCTAAACTACTCAATACCGAAGTGATTTCTTCTTTTATTTCCGCAGGCCCCTTTATTCTCTATATCTGAGGCCGATATTCGGCCCCGTTCCCAATGCAAAAAAGGTACCTTTTTTCCCAAAAGAAAGGTGTAAATTTCCCAATTTCCATAGCAAAATATTTAGTTAAAAAATAAAAGTCCATGAACCTTTATTGAAAAAAACCCTCAACTCAACAAACTTGCAAATGAAAGTGAAACTGTACTACTATTTGAATAGTTTGTGTACTACTATTTTAATAGTTTGCGCTAAATGCATTCTTAAACTGGTTCAGGGAACCAGGTTATTGTTTTTTTACAAAAATAAGTACTAACTATGAAAGCAGAGTATCTTGTCATGTAGTTTCAACAAAAAAAAATCATATTGGTTTCAAAAATAGACATTTCATTTAAACATTAGTAAGCTGCACCTAGAAACATACCCACGCTTTAGCATGTGCAGTCTCGCGCTGTATTGGTAAGCAAAGTTGTCCATGTGATCAAGGAAATTCGGGAGTACTTGACTAGCGACTGTCACTCAGAAAGACCTATAACTGCAATATTATCAACACTCAAAGATAGTAATGACAAAGCTAATGATTGATTGATTATATGTTGTTTAAAGTCCCTCTCGAGAATTTTACACTCATATGGAGACGCCACCACTTGCTGGTGGAGGGCTACAAATTTTGTCCTATGCTCGGCACTCAGGGCCTTTGAGCAGTGAGGGATCTTTTTCATGCCAGCACTTACTGCGACACATGGGCCTCGGTTTAAACGGTCTCATCTGAAGGACCAGTTTCAACGTCACACAGTGGGACTTGAACCCGCGAGGTAAGGATTGACTCCTTACTTTGCAACTCTAGAGCAGACGCTCTAACCACTGTGCCACGCAGGCGACGACAAAGCTAATGTACTTTTATAAATAGCCTACGTACCCATGTTTGTTCTGTTTAACTGTTTATTCAAAAACAGAAAGCAATATTTGAGGATTTTTTCTTAATGAATTTGGTAATCCAACTTTTCCCAAAATGAGGATAATTTTCCCAATTTGAATGGCCCCGGCCCCAGTCCCAAAAAGTGGTGTGAGAGCCCTGTTTCCTAGCCATAGGTCTCAGGTGAGCAATGTGGCCCATGGGCCTCTTGTTTAATATTACGGGTTGGTATTTTAAAGACTTGAGAAAATTCAGGTCTACATTTCCATGAATAATCTAAAATATATCATACAATGACATTAGTTTTCAAGACATTGAGTTTATATTCACAGGTGTCCCAGGATGTGCTGTTTAACTACGTAAAGCTAAAGAAGTGGAAGAAGTCACCATTTTGACAGGTTTAACTAATGCTTAAATTTAGATTTTTTGCTCACCTGAGCTGAACGCTCAAGTGAGCTTTTCTGATCACATTTTTTCGAGCGTCCGTCTGTCTGTAAACTTTTCACATTTTCGACTTCTTGTCAAGAACCACTGGGCCAATTTCAACCAAACTTGGCACCCTGTATCCTTGGATGAAGGGGATTCAAATTTGTTCAAATGAAAGGCCAAGTCCTCTTTCAAGGGAAGATAAATATGAATTAGCGAAAAATTAATTGCATCTTTTAAAAATCTTCTTCTCCAAAACCATTGTGCCAGGAAAGATAAAACTCATGTTGAAACATCCTCATGAAGTGTAAACTCAAGTTTGTTCAAATGATGACCCCCGCGGGTAGGGTGGGGCCACAATGGCTGATCAAAGTGATAGCATCCTCAGGTAGTGTAGATTCAAATTTGTTCAAATCATGACCCCCAGGTGTAGGGCTATGCCACAATTGACGATGGAAGTTTTACATCGGAATGAATTCATTGGAATATCAAATTTTTGAAAATTCTTCTTTTTAAGAACTATAAAGCCATGATAGGTCATATCTTTATGTAAGCATCCTTACGTAGTGTTGATTCAAGTTTGTTCAAGTCATGAATGTGAAGTAGGGCATAGGTAGGGTGGGCCATTATTGGAAATTGTTTTCCCAAGAACAGAAAAGCATTGATTAATCATAGAAATATGGAGGCATCCTGAGGGAGTACAAAGTCATACTGGTTCAAATGAGGGCTACCACGGTTAGGGCTGGGCCACAATGGGAGGGGAGGGGGTCAAATGAATAAATAGGGAAAAATCATCTCCTCAAAAACAGTAAAGGCATTTGTTGTATGGAAGCATCATTGGGTATTTGGTAGTTTAAAATTTCAGATTCCCCGTCTAAACTACTCAATACTGAAGTGATTTCTTCTTTTATTTCCTAGCCATAGGTCTCAGGTGAGCGATGTGGCCCATGGGCCTCTTGTTTAATATTACGGGTTGGTATTTTAAAGACTTGACAAAATTCAGGTCTACATTTCTATGAATAATCTAAAATATGTCATGAATACAATGACATTAGTTTTCAAGACATTGAAGCTATACAGAAATATTTACTCATTGTACTGTGTTGATTTTGACAGGTCTCCTAGGATGTGCTGTTGAAGTATGTAAAGCTAAAGAAGAGGAAGAAGTCACCATTTTGACAGGTTTGACTAATGCCTTAATTTAATTTTTTAGCTCACCTGAGCCGAAGGCTCAAGTGAGCTTTTCTGATCATATTTTTTCGAGCGTCGGTCTGTCTGTAAACTTTTCACATTTTCGACTTCATTTCAAGAACCACTGGGCCAATTTCAACCAAACTTGGCACACTGTATCCTTGGATGAAGGGGATTCAAAATAAAAGGCCAAGTCCTTTTTCAAGGGGAGATAATTAGGAATTAGCGAAAAATTAACTGCATCTTTTAAAAATCTCTTCAAAACCATTGTGCCAGGAAAGATGAAACTCATGTTGAAGCATCCTCATGAAGTGTAAACTCAAGTTTGTTCTAATGATGACCCCCGGGAGTAGGGTGGGGCCACAATGGCTGATCAAAGTGATAGCATCCTCAGGTAGTGTAGATTCAAATTTGTTCAAATCATGACCCCAGGTGTAGGGCTATGCCACAATTGACGATGGAAGTTTTACATCGGAAGGAATTCATTGGAAAATCAAATTTCTAAAAACTCTTCTTTTTAAGAACTATAAAGCCATGATTGCAATTTGGTCATATCTTTATGTAAGCATCCTTACGTAGTGTTGATTCAAGTTTGTTCAAGTCATGAATGTGAAGTAGGGAGTAGGTAGGGTGGGCCACTATTGGAAATCTATGAATATCAAGGATTTTTTTTCCCCAAGAACAGAAAAGCGATGTTTAATCATATATATATATATGGAGGCATCCTCAGGTAGTACAAAGTCATACTGGTTCAAATGAGAGCTACCACGGTTAGGGCTGGGCCAAAATGAGGGGGGGGGGGTCAAATGAATAAATAGGGAAAAATCATATCCTCAAAAACAGTAAAGGCATTTGTTGTATGGAAGCATCAATGGGTATTTGGTAGTATAAATTTTCAGATCCCCCCCCCGTCTAAACTACTCAATACTGAAGTGATTTCTACTTTTATTTCCCAGCCATAGGTCTCAGGTGACAGATGTGGCCCATGGGTCTCTTGTTTAATATTAGGTGTTGGTATTTTAAAGACTTGACATCAATAATCTAAAATATATCATACAATAACATTTGTCTTTTAAGACATTGAAGCTATACAGAAATATTTACTCATTGTACTGTGTTTATTTTGACAGGTCTCCCAGGATGTGCTGTTTAACTATGTAAAGCTAAAGAAGTGGAAGAAGTCACCATTTTGACAGGTTTGACTGATGCCTAAATTTAGTTTTTTAACTCACCTGAGCCAAAGGCTCAAGTAAGCTTTTCTGATCACATTTTGTCCGGCGTCTGTCTGTAAACTTTTCACATTTTCGACTTCTTCTCAAGAACCACTGGGCCAATTTCAACCAAACTTGGCACGCAGTAGTCTTGGATGAAGGGTATTCAAATTTGTTAAAATAAAAAGGCCTAGCCCTCTTCCAAGGGGAGATAATTATGAATTAGCTTTTTTATCTTTTAAAAATCTTCTTCTCCAAAACCATTGGGCCAGGAAAGATGAAACTCATGTTGAAGCATCCTCATGTAGTGTAGATTTAAGTTTGTTCAAATGATGACCCCGGGGGTAGAGCGGGGCCACAATGGCTGTGAGATCAAAGTTTTACATAGGAATATATAGGAAAAATCTTTGAAAATCTTCCTCTCCAGTACTACTGGGCCAGGAAAGATGAAACTCAAGTGGAAGCATCCTCAGGTAGTGTAGATTCAAGTTTGTTCAAATCATGACCCCAAGGGGTAGGGCGAGGCCACAATTGACAATTAAAGTTGTATAGGAATGAATACATTGGAAAATCAAAGTTTTTTTTTAACTCTTCTTTTTAAAAACTATAAAGCCATGATTGGTCATATCTTTATGTAAGCATCCTTACGTAGTGTTGATTCAAGTTTGTTCAAGTCATGAATGTGAAGTAGGGGGTAGGTAGGGTGGGCCATTATTGGAAATCTATAAGTATCAAGGAATTTTTTTCCAAAGAACAGAAAAGTAATGTTTAATTATATATATATGGAGGCAACCTCAGGTAGTACAAAGTCATACTGGTTCAAATGAGGGCTACCACGGTTAGGGCTGGGCCACAATGGGAGGAGGGGTCAAATGAATAAATAGGTAAAAATCATTTGCTCAAAAACAGTAAAGGCATTTGTTGTATGGAAGCATCATTGGGTATTTGGTAGTTTAAAATTTCAGAACACCCCCTTCCCCCCCCCCATCTAAACTACTCAATACTGAAGTGATTTCTTCTTTTATTTCTTAGCCAGTGTGCACAGGTGAGCAATGTGGCCCATGGGTCTCTTGTTATAACTGTGTAAAAATATACAGCAATGATAACTATCTATAGAGTCTCATAGTTCCCGTAGAACTTTCCTATCTAACACTTTGTTGCAATAACTATGAATTAGTAATGGTAGGAATGCAGATTTTATCATGATTTTTCTTCTGTAAAGACTGAATATTGTAAATACAATATCATAGCATGTCAGGTTTTAAAAGATTTCATGTTAACATCTATAAGAATCTGAACAATGTCACAATTTATATGTGTTTTAATTATAACTATTGCTTTGTTAGACAGGTTTAATTGAGAACACTTGGAGGCTGTAATTTACAGAGAGATCTCACTGACTGAAATCCACACAGGATTATAAAGTCACAGGAAAAAGAAATAGAAGTCTGATGTCAGCCATGTATACAGCAGTATTACACAAATCTGTCAGAGTGTCTGGGGTTAGTGGGTGTCGTCACATTACCCACGTGACATCAGACCGGGTCTGGATCTGTGATGATAAAGGCAATCTCATCTTAACAAACACGAGAGGTGACATTCTAGATAGTGTGACGGATTTACTTAAATATGGTTATGGAGTACATACAGTGACTCGGGATAGTGCTGTGATTTATATAGACAGACACCTTAACATCATAAAACTGTCTACAGATAAAGTAATGATCACAGTGATATCGGACACATCACCATTGAGACCACTGAGTGTCTACAGCTCCCCCTCCACTGGACACCTGCTGTTCGGGATGTGGAATACTGATACAGGGACAGGCCAGGTACACCGTTGCACTAACACAGGTAAACACATACAGAACATACAGTACGACAACACAGGTCAGGGACTGTATATGAGACCTAGATACATCACAGAGAACCACAATGGAGATGTTATTGTGTCTGACTGGCGCCATGTAGTGGTGACAGACAGGAGAGGCAGACATCGCTTCTCCTACAGAGGTCGTACATCAGGATCACGACTATGGCCATATGGAATCTGTACTGACGCGCTGTCACACATCCTGCTGTGTGATCCTAACACCGACACGGTACATATCATTGATAAAGACGGTCAGTACCTGGCACAGTTAGATACAGTACAACACGGGATAGACAGACCACACAGCCTGAGTTATGATGACAACACCCGCTCTGTCTGGGTAGGATCAAACCACAACAACACAGTGAACATCTACAGACTTATCTATGGAGGGGATAATCTGACTGGTAAGTTATACTGAAATATTATTATATGTTTGTTTACAATGTTTAGTGTGTACAATATATTATAGTCATTGTTTTGTATTTAATTATAAGACATTAAGGTTTAATCATACTGATTGTTTTAAGTGTAAATACATTACATGGTAAATTGAATTCTAACTTGTGTTATGTAACAAGAAATGTTTTAAAAAAAGGATATTAATTGATAAGTTGTCAAATTAATAATGATTTGATTTTCATATTAGATTTAATTAGACATGTTAGAGTTATTTGAATGTGTACTTAGTTGTTAACTTTGTTGTCTTTGACAAACTACACCTGAATTTGTACAGTTTGTCTAATGATTTGTAAACACGGTTAAATAACTCTCATTGATTCTGTCTTCTATTTGGGTTAACATTATATTTTATATTCCTCTGCTAGATGGTTTGTAGGTTAAATTCATAGATCACTACAAATGTCAGGAAATGGAAAAATAATTGTACAATTGGGGTTCATGAGTGTTGGAGGGGGGGGGGTAATGTCATAGACCTTATCATTAGATAATATATACTTTGAATACGTCATTCAATGTGTTAAAACAAAGTTCAATCACATTGACTACAAACATTTTGTACAGTATTGACAGTGAGATATAGACACCATTGATCATGTTGATATTAACACAGCTCTGTCTAGGAATGTAGTGTATTTCTGTAGCAGGTGTTCAGTAAATCTACACTGTGTACTGGGGTGACATTTTACATGTATGTTACATGGAGATTTTATGGTTACAATGAAACCAGATGCCAGAATTGTAGAGTTATATCAGTGTAACCCCTACCCCCCCCCACCCCCACCCCCCACTTCTCCACACACACACACACACACACACTCCCTCACCCTCTCCCTCCCTCCCTGACACACACACACACACACACAATTTTTCGGGGGTAGGTTTGGGTGGGAAGGAGGTGTCACACGGTGTCTCACTTTATCATGCTATTTAATCTATTTCTTTTAAGTACTGTTTTAGTGAAAAAACCCTTTTTGTACTGTATTTACACAATGTATTATGTTAAAGCCGCTTCATCCTAAACAGGCACATATTATCTTAAACAATTAAAGTTTGTCATTGCATACATTATATATAAAAAATAATTATAAGATTGATTTAATAGTTTATTACAACATGGAAAACATAGTCCAAAAACCTTGTTGACAAACAGCAGTTCCTGACGGGAAGTTAAGATCTGTATTGAAGTCACATTTGAAAGAATACTTTTATCGGTTATATCTAATTATGAAGAGAATTCAAACCCGAGTAATTTTTTTTTCCATTAGTAGAATCCTAAGTCATGATATATCTTTTAAAAATTAAGAAATAAACTGAATATAATCAATAGTGATTTTTAGATTAATATCATGCATATTTACAGAATAAAGGAAAATCAGATATTTTTAAAGATTTTTTAAAAAGTGTGTTTAGTAACGAGGGCTACGTGTTCACTTTGTTGTGGAAAAAATGCTCTGGTTTGTTCTTCATGAGTTATACATGTAAGCGATAAATTTAATTTTACGAAGGTGATTTCACGCAATGTAAACAAAGGATTATTTTTTGTGTGACCTAACAAAAATTATTTTTTTAACTTTTGAATTTTGATATCTTTAAAAAGAAAAAGACTTTGGGGGTGTAATTTGACAAAAGTTGAAATAATTTATGGACGCAGCACAGTTAAGGTTACAAATGGAAATATCGGCGATTTTTAAAGATAAAAAATACATACTTTATTAGGATAGGCGATTCTTTTTAGGAAGTCACTAATATCTAAAAAATGTATTGTGGTTTAAATCTACATGTTCGGGACATTAAGATTTTTTATTTAGACTTGTTGTGTGATGTCGACGTCACATGACTTTCGCAATTATACTTGCAGTTTAGAGGTCATCTATAAATTTCAATATTGCAAGGGCATAACTAAGTTAAAAATCTTAGTTTATTTTGTAATCCTTTTCAACATTATATGTAGTTTGTGAAAAGTGCTGCGAACCTATATAGATTCCCTTTTTTAATTGGTAAAATTTATTTTGTTGGACGGCAGGTTGAATATTTTGCTGGTCAGCTACATTTAGTATAGCTATGATTAATTTATTTGCCAGATTTCAAGAGGTTCGCAGCACTTTTCAAATATCTTAATGCTTCTTGAGTTTATGTGTAAAAATTTGACAAGATACATTGAGGGTATGCCCTTGCAATAAATCGATTTATTAGGGTCCTTATGTTACTTTTTCAATGAATCTGCTTACAAACACACGATAGTATCGCTTGTCTGGAGAATGCACGTACAGTTTATAAATAAAATACTAAAATAGACATCGCATCCAAGTAAACGGCTTTTTATTTTATTGCAAATAATATTTTATTAGAGAACAAAAGACATTTTTCATTGTACAAAATACGACTTGATCAGCCTCTCACTGTGTACAAACTGCGTCATTTTTGCGTGATGACGTCACATTGACAAGTGCATTGCGATCGATGCATCGTTTATATACTGTTGTATGGGATTTAACAAACGACAAAACTACATGTAATAGTAAGTTTGTATGTCGTATACAACTATCCAGCTGTTTGAAATAGCAGATAATTTCATTTTCTGGTATTTTGGAGACCTTATATTATGTGTGACGTCATAGTAAACATTTCCCGTACAAATTAGGCCCCGCCTCCTTACTGTAACCTTAACTGTGCTGCGGACAATTATTAAGCAAGAAGAAAAACTAATATACTTTTTTATCGATTAGAATCAGACCAAGCGGCTTTAAAAAGTGAATGATTCTCAGGAAGAAAAATGAAAGAAAACAAGCAAATGTGATGTGATGTGGCCCCTGGGCCTCTTGTTAAAACTTCTTAAGGTTGATAAGATGACGCAGTTAGTTTTTAGCTCTACTGGTCAGAGACCAGAAGAGCTTATGCGATAGTAATGCGTCCAGCGTCCGTCCGTCTGTCTGTCTGTCTGTAAACAATTTTTCAAAATGCTACTCCTCCTACAGTTTTGGTCTGATTTCAATATAACTTGGCACACAAGTAGACTACACAAAGATACATAATTCTACGCATCAGTTTTTGATTTCAGTGAACATTGTTGCCATGGTTACTAAAAATAATAATTTCTGTAAAATTGTTTCAAAATGCTACTCCTAAAGTTTTGGTCTGATTTCAATATAACTTGGCACACAAGTAGACTGCACTAAGATAAATAATTATATACATAGGGTTTGATTTCAATAAAGGATGTTGCCATGGTTACTAATATAGAAATTTCTGTGAATTTGTTTCAAAATGCTACTCCTCGTACAGTTTTAGTCTGATTTCAATATAACTTGGCACACAAGTAGATCACACTAAGATACATAATTCTGTATATCTGTTTTTAATTTCAATGAACGGTGTGTCCGTGGTTACTAAAAATAGAAATTTCTGTAAAATTGTTTCAAAATGCTACTCCTCCTACAGTTTTGGTCTGATTTCAATATAACTTGGCACACAAGTAGACTGCATTAAGATCCATAATTCTATTTATCTGTTTTTGATATCGATGAATGGTGTTGCCGTGGTTACTAAAAATAGAAATGTCTTTAAAATTGTTTCAAAATGCTCTTCCTCCTACAGTTTTAGTCTGATTTCGATATAACTTGGCACACAAGTAGACTACACTAAGAAGTAAGAACATAAAGAGATTTTATCAAGGATCATTATTCTATTTATTGCTGTTGTTAAGTTTCAATTTCCAACTGCTTAAGTACTTTTCTCTTCCTTGCTATAAGTACAAACCAGTAGAGCTTCAGTCTTGACAGAGACTTCTGCTTTATTAGCAGAATAGCTCACCTGAGCCGAAGTGAGCTTTTCTGATCACATTATGTCCGGCGTCCATCTCTCTAGCTGTCCGTCCGACTGTAAACTTTCCAAATTTTCAACTTTTTCTCAAGAACCACTGGGTCAATATTAACAAAGCTTGATACAAAGCATCCCTGAGTGATGGGGAATTCAAATTGTCAAAATGAAGGGCCAAGTCCCCTTACAATGGGAGATAATCAAGAAAAGATGAAAATAGGGTGGGGTCATTAAAAAATATTCCTCTTAAGAACCACTTGGCCAGAAAAGTTGAAACTTATGTGGAAGCTTCCTGGGGTAGTGTAGATTCTAAATTATCAAAATCATGACCCCTCGGGGTAGGATTGGGGCACAATAGGGAATAGGGAAGTTTTATATATAAATATATAGGAAACATCTTTAAAAAACTTCTTCTCAAGAAACACTGGGCAGAAAACCTGACACTTATGTAGAAGCATCCTGGCGAAGTGTAGATTCTAAATTGTTAAAATCATGACCCTCGGGGGGGGGGGGGGTAGGGCGGAACCACAATAGGGAATCCAAGTTTAACACTGAAATATGTAGGGAAAATCTTTAGAAATCTTCTCAAGAACCAATGGCAAAGGAAAAATGAAACTTACTTGGAAGTATCCTTAGAAAAGGAAAATTCTAACCTATTAAAATCATGACCCCTGGGGATACTAAGGACGGGGTCACAGTAGGGGATCCTAGTTTAACATAGAAATGTATAGGAAAAATTCTCTAAAAATCATTTCTCAAGAATCAACAGGCCATGGAAGCAGAAACTTGTGTTAAAGTATCATGGGGGTAGTGTTGATTCTAAATTGGCAAAATCATGACCCCGGGGGGTAGGGCGGGTGTTGCCACATTGACACAATAGGTAATCCACGTTTAACATAGAAATATATAGAAAAAAAATTAGAAAATTTCTTTCCAAGAATTACTGAGCCAGTAAAGCTGAACTTTATGTGGAAGCATTCTAGGCAGTGTTGATTCTAAATTTTTTAAATCCTGACCCCGGGGAGGGGGAGGATATGGCCTCACTTTGTATTACAAGGGGGTGGGGGATGTGGTTGAACGAAGGATATGGAAATAACGAACAGTATTCAATCTCAACGTACATTAAACAATACAAAATAAGAGCAGAGCAAACACGGACCTCCAAATCATCAGAGGCGGGATCAGGTTTCATGGAGGAGTAAGAATCCCCTGCTGACCAGTCACACCCGCCGTGTGCTCGTTGTCATGATCAGGAAATAACGGAAAAAATCCGTCGTCAATTCAGTGTATAAATAATGGACTAACAAAAAAGGCATCTCCGAAGTTACTCAGGTGACTCATGTCGCCCATGGACCTCTTGTTTCATGAGTAAAAGACATAACAATTTTCTGTTGTTCTTGTATTATCTAGGTTTGTAAACTTTAAACAGAGGAATTAATTATTTTTTTTGTACATAAAAAGTGTAATTTCAATCCTTGTTCTTAGCTCATGACATAAATCATATGACCAAAGCAAAAAATCAGATATTATTCTGGGACTGAATTAGAAAGATAAGACATGAAAATAACAGATCTAGAGTAACATCTTTTTT
This sequence comes from Saccostrea cuccullata, assembly GCF_032062105.1. Lineage (NCBI taxonomy): Eukaryota > Metazoa > Mollusca > Bivalvia > Ostreida > Ostreidae > Saccostrea > Saccostrea cuccullata. Next base: position 35,573 of record NW_026920495.1, on the reverse strand, counting down.
TCCCTGGAACACCTGTAAAGTGCATTTAAAAAAAAATTCAAATTCTAGTGCTTCATGCATGTGTTTTCATGTCTATTCTGACAACATTCCTGTTTTTGTTATAGATCCAAGCAGTGATGATATAAATAAAGTGGATGAGTTGAAGAAGTTTCTGAGAAAGGAGAAGACAACTGTTTCCCATGCCAGAGGGATTCTTGTTGGATGTGCTGAGGCTGGAAAAACAACGCTACTGAAGCGATTAAGAGGGCAAAGTCAGAATGTCAGCAAAGCTACAAAGTCGTCCAGGGGACTAACAACACTGTTGAAGAGATTAAGATGGAAACGCCAAGATGTCAGTGAAGTTACAGAGTCCACCAGGGGGCTGGAAGTCCATCAACATGTCTTCATTGTTAGAGATGGAGTTTTAGAAGGTAGAAAAAATTCTGAGACATATTTAAAGGACAAATTCAATGGACACTTTTCAAATAGATATACTTTTTAGCTCACCTGAGCCAAAGGCTCAAGTGAGCTTTTCTGATCAAAATTTGTCCGTTGTCTGTCGTTGTCGTCATTGTTGTCGTTGTCGTTGTTGTAACTTTTCACATTTTCATCTTCTTCTCAATAACCGTGGGGCCAATTTCAATCAAACTTGCTACAAAGTATCCTTGGGTAAAGGGGATTCAAGTTTGTTCAAATGAAGGGCCGCGCCCTTTTCCAAGGGGGATAATTATGAATTAGAGATAAATTAATGGCATTAAAAAAAATCTTTTTCTCAAGAACCACTGGGCCAGGAAAGATGAAAGTCATGTGGAATCATCCTCAGGTAGTGTAGATTCAAGTTTGTTCAAATCATGCCCCCCGGGGGGGGGGGGTAGGGGGGGGGCCACAATGGCCGATCAAAGTTTTACATAGGAATATATAGGAAAAATCTTTAAAATCTTTTTTTCAAGAACCACTGGGCCAGGAAAGATGAAAGTCATTTGGAATCACCCTCAGGTAGTGTAGATTCAAGTTTGTTCAAATCATGACCCCAAGGGGTAGGGTGGGGCCAAAATGGCCGATCAAAGTTTTACATAGGTCCTGGAATATATAGGAAAAATCTTCTTCTCTAAAACCATTGAGACAGGAAAGATGAAACTCCTGTGGAATTATCCCGAGGTAGTGTAGATTAAAGTTTGTTCAAATTGTAGGGTGGGGCCAAATGGCCAATAAAAGTTTTACATAGGAATATATAGGGAAACCTTTTAAAATCTTTTATTCAAGTATTTCAAAGCCATGCCTAGTGATATTTATAGGTTATCATCCTCAGGTAGTGTAGATCCTATTTTTTTTTAATTATGACCCCCTGGGGGTTAAAATTCAAGCCCCTCTTAAACTTTCAGTTCTGATCTGATTTGTTCTTTTTCCTAGCCAATTGCTCAGGTGAGCGATGTGGCCCCTGGGCCTCTTGTTTGATTTTTTTTATGAAACCCAGTTTTAAAGTTCTAAACTATTCAAGATATCTTCATCAAAATTTATACGCTGAATACACGTTACATGTATGTTGCCTTACTAATGAAGCCTGGACGGGGTATTCATGTCCTTTGTCCTAGATCCTCTTATGTTCAGTCTAGAGCAGCCAATCAGGGAACTGGAAAATATTCAATCATCATATAATAAATACTGTAGATTCCTAAATATACACGTGGAATTAATTATCATCATATAATAAATACTGTAGATTCCTAAATATACACGTGGAATTAATTATCATCATTTAATAAATACTGTAGATTCTTAAATATACACGTGGAATTAATTATCATCATATAATAAATACCGTAGATTCCTAAATATACACGTGGAATTAATTATCATCATATAATAAATACTGTAGATTCCTAAATATACACGTGGAATTAATTATCATCATATAATAAATGCTGTAGATTCCTAAATATACACGTGAAATTAATTATCATCATTTAATAAATACTGTAGATTCTTAAATATACACGTGGAATTAATTATCATCATATAATAAATACCGTAGATTCCTAAATATACACGTGGAATTAATTATCATCATAATAAATACCGTAGATTCCTAAATATACACGTGGAATTAATTATCATCATATAATAAATACTGTAGATTCCTAAATATACACGTGGAATTAATTATCATCATATAATAAAATTTAATACTGTAGATTCCTAAATATACACGTGGAATTAATTATCATCATAATAAATACCGTAGATTCCTAAATATACACGTGGAATTGATTATCATCATATAATAAATACTGTAGATTCCTAAATATACACGTGGAATTAATTATCATCTTATAATAAATACTGTAGATTCCTAAATATACACATGGAATTAATTATTGCGTAATTTTGCGAGAAGCACCACACACGAAATTAAAGCTGCTTAATCCAAAACAGGCACATATTATCTTAAACAATAAAAATACGTCATTACCTATATAATATATAAAAATAGATAATAAGAATGATCTGATAGTTTATTACAGCAATCCTTAAATGGAAAACATAGATCAAAAACCTTATTGACAATCAGAATTTCCTGACGGGAAGTTAAGATCTGTATTGAAGTTACCTTTGAAAAAAAAATATTTATCTGTTATATCTAATTATGAAGATAATTCAAATATGCATATATTTTTAAAGAATAAAGGAAAATCAGATATCTTTAAAGATTTTTTAAAACATAAGTTAATTAACAAAGGCTAAAATATTGTCTGTGTACAGGTATAAGTGCTTTTTTGTGAAAAAAATGCTTGAATTTGTTCTTCATGACATATAATCGATAAATTTAATTTTTCGAAGGTGATTTCACACGATATCAACATAGGATTTACTCCGATTATTTTTTTTTGTGACCTAACAAAAATAATTCTTTTAACTTTTGAATTTTCAAGTCTTTTGAAAAAAAGACTTTGGGGACATGATTTGACAAAAGTTAAAACAATTTATGGACAGTTATTTTTCAAGAAGAAAAAGGAATATATTTTTTCGTGATTAGAATCGGTCTAAGCGGTTTTAAGATACTCGCTTTTATTTTTATAGTGCTGAAATCTTTTTTAAAACTCTTGATTGACCGTTCATTCGCGAATTCTTATTCAAAGGGGCATAACTCTGTCAAAAGAAACTTGACCTAGATATTTATATGATCAATCTGTATACCAACATTTCATTTCAGTAAGTGCAATGGTTGTGAAGAAAATGAAGGAAACTTAGTTGACCAATAGGCAGACTGGTTGACAGACCGACCAACTGACAGACAGCAGCAAAGCAATATACCCTCGATTTTTCAAAAGGGGATATAAAAAAATTATTATTTATATAATGAACACATATATGTTGATTTAAAGTTAAAGTCAATGGACTGTTTGTTCTCAATCCTCAGAAATGAAAAAAAGAGATAAGGCCTAAAAAATAATAACTTGGTTCTCAGGCTCACCCGCATTTTATTCAACAATTCGCATTACCCATTTTTATCCTCAAATAATAAAATAAAATTTCTCTCATGCGCTCGTAAAATACCCCCCCCCCCCCCCCAAAAAAAAAAAAAAAAAAAACCAAGAATTCCTGACTGCATTTTGACTGCATTTTAGAAATCAGTCAAACGTTAAACAAACATCAAGATGATCCAAATTTTTGGCTTAGTTAAAAACGCAAATATGGCTGTCAAGTACACAGGATAAAGCATCAAGATTAAGATAAGTTATGATGGCATTGATTTCAGTGCAGATTCATGAGGAATCTACTTCCACGGTACAAAATGGGGTTTTTTAAGGTTTTCCAGGCTAGAACTTGATCAATAACATGATCAAAGATGGCTCCTTCAACCTCAAAACTCGAACGTCAGCAGGATTCACAGATTTCATGTAGCGTGGTAAACCAAAGACTGAGGGATTAGACAAAGTTTAATAAAATTATAAGCACTATTTATAGACCAGCATCACTGTTGGGTTCTGTAAGTTTAACACATCTTGTTAGCTCACCTGAGCTTTTCTGATCACATTTTGTCCGTCGTCCGTCCGTCTGTCCGTCCGTCTGTCTGTCTGTCCGTCTGTAAACTTTTCACATTTTCGACTTCTTCTCAAGAACCACTGGGCCAATTTTGACCAAACTTGGTACAAAGCATTCTTGGGTAAAGGGGAATTAAATTGTTAAAATGAAGGGACATATCCCCTCGCAAGGGGAGATAATCAAGAAAAGACAAAAATAAGGTGGGGTCATTAAAAAAATCTTCTTCTCAAGAACCACTGGGCCAGTAAAGCTGAAACTTATGTGGAAGCATTGTGGGGTAGTGTAGATTCTAAATTGTTCAAATCGTGACCCCCGGGGGATGGACGGGGCCACAATGGGGAATCAAAGTTTTACATAGAAATATATAGGAAAAATCTTTGAAAATCTTCTTTTCAAGAACCGCTGGACCAGAAAAGCTGAAACTAATGTTGAAGCATTCTGGTGTAGTGTAGATTCTAAATTGTTCAAATCATGACCCCCAGGGGAAGGGCGGGGCCACAATTGGGAATCAAAGTTTTATATAGATAATAAAGGAAAAATATTTGAAAATCTTCTTCTCAAGAACCACTGGGCCAGAAAAGCTGACACTTATGTGGAAGCATTCTGATATAGTGTAGATTCTAAATTGTTCAAATCATGACCCCCGGGGGAAGGGCAGGGCCACAATGGGGTATCAAAGTTTTACATAGAAATATGTAGGAAAAATCTTTGAAAATCTTCTTCTCAAGAATCACTGGGCCAGAAAAGCTGAAACTTATGTTAAAGCATCCTGGGGTAGTGTAGATTCTAAATTGTTCAAATCATGACCCCCAGGGGAAGGGCGGGGCCACAATGGGGTATCAAAGTTTTACATAGAAATATATAGGACAAATCTTTGAAAATCTTCTTCTCAAGAAACACTGAGTCTGGAAAGCTAAAACTTATGTGGAAGCATCCTGGTATATCGTATATTCTAAATTGTTCAAATCATGACCCCCGGGGGAAGGGCGGGGCCAAAATGGGGAATCAAAGTTTTACATAGAAATATATAGGAAAAATCTTGGAAAATCTTCTTTTCAAGAACCACTGGGCCAGAAAAGCTGAAACTTATGTGGAAGCATCCTGGTATAGCGTAGATTCTAAATTGTTCAAATCATGACCCCAGGGGGAAAGGCGGGGCCACAATGGGGAATCAAAGTTTTACATAGAAATATATAGGAAAAATCTTTGAAAATCTTCTTCTCAAGAACCAGTGGGCCAGAAAAGCTGAAACTTATGTGGAAGCATTCTGGTATAGGGTAGATTCTAAATTTGTGCAAATCATGACCCCCGGGGGAAGGGCAGGGCCACAATGGGGTATCAAAGTTTTACATAGAAATATATAGGAAAAATCTTTGAATATCTTCTTCTCAAGAATCACTGGGCCACAAAAACTGAAACTTATGTTAAAGCATCCTGGGGTAGTGTAGATTCTAAATTGTTGTAATCGTGACCCCCGGGGGATGGGAGGGGCCACAATGGGGAATCAAAGTTTAATATAGAAATATATAGGAAAAATCTTTGAAAATCTT
>NW_026920495.1:0-27500 GCF_032062105.1 Saccostrea cuccullata | reverse complement strand
GAGGTGATGGCCAGTCTTATCTCCTCAGAAGCTCCAGCTATGGTGAAAGAGGAAATTTTTCAGAAAATCTTGTCTGAGAAAGAGAAGTTACCAACAGTAAGCATGCTGGATTTTGCTGGTCAGTTAGCATATTATGCCTGTCACCAAATTTACGTAACACCAAAGGCCTTCTTTATCCTTGTGTTGGACATGACTAAGAAGTTTGAGGATGTTGTGGATAGGGAGAAAAATAATCAAGAAGGATCAATCTTCTCCGTGTGGACTTACAAAGGTAAGACACTTGTAAAATGTTAGATTTTTAGCTCTTATGAGTCAAAGGCTCAAAGTGCTATTACTATTGCCATTCGTTCTGTGTGCGGCATGCATTGTTAAGTGTGCATAAACTTTTTACAATAAACCATAACTCAAAGGTAAGACACTTGTAAAATGTTAGATTTTTAGCTCTTATGAGTCAAAGGCTCAAAGTGCTATTACTATTGCCATTCGTTCTGTGTGCGGCATCCATTGTCAAGTGTGCATAAACTTTTTACAATAAACCATAACTCAAGGTCCCCTTAGTCGATTTTTGTCAAATTTGTTACGACATATCCTTGGCCTAAAAGCTTCCATGTATTAAAAAAAAGCGCTGGGTCGTGACCCTTAGACAAAGGGAGATAATTAGAAAAAATAAAACAAAAGTAACGGTTGCTTAAAAATCTCTTGTCAAGAACTAATGTTGTACATTAAAATCATGGGGAAATTCCCTAGGGCAAACAGCATGGTCTCAAGGTCACTTCAAAGTTGTCCAGCAATTAAATTAATTTTATTAAAATGTTGATATTTTGCTTACTATAAAGACTATTTACAAAACGAAATCAAAGCTGGAGACCAAAACCTTGAAGTTAAAATTGCGGAAGATTCTTACGAATGGATACCACGTGGTATTAACTTAAATTTAACTTAAATAGAACAGACAGATCACCATCACATCGTAAGAATGCACAAGTAAATTTATTTGGTCGAAACCGGTCAACTGGAGTTGTGGATAACCACTCGCGCACTTACAAAAGCAAATAAAATTTGCTGTGGGCGATTTGATATTTAAAAAAGAACTTACAATGAAGATGAATTCTGTTTATAACTTTGAATATATTAAAAAATGTCTTTCATCTTTGAAAAAGGAATGAAGTAAAATATTTTTAACATAGCCAATTTTTATCAGAATACTTAATTTTACAAAATTTTTCAGGTCTTAGTAGAGTTCTTTTGTAAAACGAACTACTGGTTGCCCACATGGAAAATGAATTTTCCCCTGGAACAAAATCACATTTCAGTTTTATTTTGTATGTACTTTCAGTTTCTGGACAAATGCTCTACAAACGTAGATTATTTGTATTGGTTGCAAGCATATTCGTTCAACAAGTACGTGATCAAACATGGGGATTTATCGAAGCAGTTATAGGGAAAAGACCTTTAATTATTTTCCCATAGAACTCTTTACCAACTTTAGGCCCTCTCAGTACTTTACTATGACAATTTCAAATAAATCCCTAGCTTCATTTAAAACTCTTCATTTAAAACTCTTCTAAGCTCTAACAAAAGATATTGAAAAAATAGTACCATAGAATTTATAGGTCAAAATTGCAGTTATTTTCAACTTATAGTGATCAGCAGTAAATAACACGCTACACCAAAAATCATTAATTATTACAGTAATTATATATAAAATCTATATAAAACATGTTTGTGTTCATGATAGTGTTAGATACATGTACACGGCTTCCTACTATCTTGGGCTAGTAGGTAAACCCTTAAGCTCAATTGGAAGATCACTGGACTGGCTTGCCAGAGGCCCTGAGTTTTATCCCAAGCAAAAGCCTATAAATGTATGTGTTTAATACAATCATTTGTGGCAGGTATCGGTTCGTTTTTTTGAACTTGACACATGAATTTGTGATCAGTAACCAGGAATAATGAATCTGTTGGTGTGACCATTGAACCTGACTAAACTTCCCCAAATACACTGCTTACTGTACAAAAGTACAATATTTTATGATATATTTTTTTCTTCAATTCAGATATCATAGAAAAAATGTCGTAGATAAAAAAAATTACAGTTCATATTTATTTCTTTTTTGAATAACTTTATATTTAGGATATAATTATTATTTCATTTAATTCTGTAAGAGTAGTGTAAAAAATGATGAAGTTCTGATACATTTTTTTTCCATGGTTGTTAGTAAAAGGCTGTAGAGCTTACTCTTATCAGATACACCTGTATGTAGTTTTTAGCTTTACTGATCAGAGACCGAAATAGATTATGCAAAAGTAAGGTATCCATCATCTGTCTGTCTGTCTAAATGTCTGTCTACTTAGTCGTCCGTCTGTTAAAAAAATTCAAAACACTACTCCACCCTGAGTTTTTGGCTGATTACAGTATAACTTGGCATACAAGTAGACTGCACTAATATACATAATTCTTAATATGGGATTCTGATTTTAATGATCAGTGTTGCAATGACTAATAAAAATAGAAATTTCTGTGAAATATTTTCAAAATGCTACTTCTCTTACAGTTTTGGTCTGATTTCGATATAACATGGCACACGTGCAGATTATACACCTAGTAAACGTATACATTCTATTTACTGCTTTGCAAAAATTTAAATCAAAGTGCTACTTTTCTTTCCCTTTGCTCTTAGTGCTAACCAGTAAGGCTTGTAACAGTCTATTAAAGAATTCTAGTTTATCATTTCGCTTTATTTGTCCCTTTATACCTTTGTTTCTTTTAGACTACTTGAAGTTTTGGATAACCTCAATCAAGACATTTGGAGGTAAAAAGGCACCACTGTTTCTTGTTGTCACACACACAGAGAAAAAATCTAAAGATGTAAGTATTCTGTCTTAAATAATGTAAATTATAAAAGGAATGAACAAAAATCCAACCTACCATGAGAATGTACAAGTACTGCCATATTTTACAGAAATATTAATAAAAAAAAAAAAAAAAAAGACGTCTGACCTATTAGGTTTTAAGATTGGTTATAGTCTTTACAAAATGAATTGGGTTTTATTTTTGTTGATGACTGTGGGAAAAATATGGATAATAATTCTTGTCTTTGATATTAATGGCTTACCTGAGCTGCAAACTCAAGTGAGCTTTATGGATCATCCGTTGTCCTGTGGCAATTCATCCGTCTCTGTATCTGTTGTTTCTCTTTAAAAATTTTCCTATCTTTTACTCCTTAAGTACCATGGTATGGGCCAAAAATTAACCAAGTTGTTACAATTTATCTTTCGCTTAGGTAAAATTTAGAAATTTCAAAGACACACCCAGTTTTAAATCTGTAAGCTTAATTTGACAATTTGTTCTTGAACTTGTATTGAAATTTAATTAGGGCCCCGCATGGATTTGCAGGTGCCCTATAGTTATCACTCTGTCTGTCTGTCCGTCTGTCTGTCCGTCTGTCATTCTTCCGTCCACAAATTTCCTGTTTTTTCCTAATAACTTTTTTTATGGTAGCCCAATTAAGTTCAAATTTGGTATGGTAGTTCAGTAGGCAAAAAGACATATTTTGATGCTAAGTTTGTCTCTCTATGTCCTCTGGTTTTGGGATGGGGTGGTGGGGTAGATACCTTAACTATGTATAAGATTGAATGGGCAATTTTTTTTATGGTTGCCCATTCAAGTAGAAATTTGGTATGGTAGTTCAGAAGGCAGAAATACATATTTTGATGCTAAGTTTGGTTCTCTATGTCCCCTGGTTTGGAGCTGGGGTGGTGGGGTAGATTCCTTAACTTTATATATAAGAATGCATTGGCAAAGAGAGATAACTGCTGAAGATGTTCCCATTGTAAACTCAATGCTGCTATGAGTCCCTTGGGATTAAATAGCTTTCCTCCTGAAGAAAATCCAGAGCATTATCTTTATCCGCACATTGAGATGAATTACCACCTCTGTCTGCAAATGAAGTTTGTTTTGAAGTTAAATCAATTTGGAATGCTATGAACACTCCTATATGTGGATTTAAATATAAATTTTTATAATTTATTTTTGTTTAATTTAATAGTTATAATTTCATTGAATTCTAAAAACAAGAAATAGATTAAAGAAGAGTTTTTGATTTATTTTTTTTCACTTTATTTTAATTCAAGAATATTGTTAATTTTTTCACTTCATGTTAATTCAAGAATATTATTAATTTTTAAGGTAGTTGTATAAAAACCCCATTCTATCATTAATACTGAAAAAAGTTCTTATTGTAACTTTAAAGAAAATGATGAGAGAGGTACAATTAATCCCTTGGGATTAATTATCTAGCCTGCTGCAGAAAATTTAGTAGGCTTTTCTTTATATTTCACTTTAAGATTAATGAAAACCTTTGTCTGCAACTGCTGTTTGTTTGAAGTTAAGGTCAAGCCTTCATGTCATATTTGCATTCATTGAAGGCTGGCATTTTATATAACACAAGCTTCATAATTGTTTAAATATATATTCAATGTTAAGTTGTTCTTTACTGCCTAATGTAAATACAAGGGTATTATTTTCAGGTTTTTGAATATTCAGAAATTATCTTGAAATTTTAAAAATACAGTTGCTGTTGCTTATTTTTCGTACATTTTTTAATCATTCTGTAAGTTGCACCCTTTTAATTCTACCCCATGGCGGGGCCCTTCCTGACTGGTCAGTTTTCTAGTTTTATTCTGTTCTTTTCTTTTATAAGAAATCATGGTTTTGTATTAAACAGAAAAAAAATGTTTAAGGAAAGATCAAAACTGGAAAACACCAAATGAATTAAATAAATAAAATGAATAGTCAAAAATATATAATTACATATAAATTAGTTCTCATAGTTAAAAACAACTTTGCTATCTGTTGTCACAGTTGCATTAGCAGTCCTAATTGCCGGTAATAGGGTGTATAGAAGGACCATTCTTTAATTAGGGAAAAGACATTAGAAGTCACAAAAAATATCATCATAACAAGACCTCTATGCCAGAAAAAAATCAAACTTGTGAGAACGCTTCCTATGATAGTGTGTGTTTATTTTAATTTCTTTAAATCTTCGTTCTCGGGGGTAGGGTAGTGCCACAATAGGACATTAAAGTTCATAAAAGACCTGATAAACCGCTAGACCAGATTTTAGGGGTAGGTTAATGCCAATATAGGATATTAAAGTTCATAAAAAAAACCCTAATAAACTGTTGGACCAGGAAAACTGAAACGTGTGATATCATCATCAGGTTAATTTGATTCAAACCATTTAAACATTGGTTCCGATGGCAATAGGCAATCAGAGATATACACTGAAATATAATAAAGCAGCACAGTTCAGACTTACTATGAAAAATCAACGGAAAATAGAAGTGCGAAAACGGGAATTGTTTTTAAAACTGAATTTATTATTATTAAGCTGTTTTATTATGACATAACTTAAATACTTATGGAAATAGCATAATATAACCTACTCTGTACTATATGAAGTTTGGTCCGGTCAAAGTACATTCACGTGATGAATGCATAGTACGTGTACTGAATGTAGGTCATTAACAAATATCAATATAGTAAGGGCATACCCTATTTGAAATTAAAAATTCAAGCTATTAAGGTCAAGGTTTAGTAAATGAAAGGTGCGTACAGATTTATCAAATTTGAGAAATAAATTCCTTTAATGATGCTTTACAACTTTAGCTTGATCAGATAAGGAGTTTGGGGGCATAATTTGTAGGTAAACAAGATGAAAAACTGTATTTTAAGCTGTAATTTTTAATGACAAATTAAGAAAACCAGTCATGAATATGGGTTTTTTATTTTTGGTATTCGGCAAAGGAAATGTATCCAGATTGCCTACAGTCTATCACAAAGCGGTAATTAGTATGTTCATGACCTCGTCTTTAAATCAATATCAAATTTAATATAGGTATCTGCTTTACTTTTCATATGATTTCAAATTGAATAAAATGACAATAACCTATTTTTTTTACATAATTCTGCTAAAGCTGTAAAGTACGGGAAAAAGAAAGTTGAAATTGATTATGAGGTCATAATGGATCTAGCACCAAAAAAATTAGTCTTAAGTTATTTACTTGATCTTGACCTTAATTGTTTCTGCTTACTTTGTACCTTCTGAAAAGTACTTCTGCTTTGCATAGAATTTGCTTTTTAATAGTTAAAATTTCAGGTAAATAGCCCTATGTCGAAATATATTTGACTTTTACCAAATTTTTTGTGTACTTATAAATCCACGCTCTCGATTTAAAGGAAGCAGTAGCACATTTCAAGTTAAGGAACATATCCTTTATTTATATTCAAAACATGGTTAGGATTTATTTAGTCTATGCCACTGCAAAAGGACGATTTTAAAATTGCAAATTATTTCATTATCTGGTATTATGAAGAAATACAAAAAAGTCGCTTTTTTGTGGCGTCACAGTAAACTTTTCCTGTAAAAGTTAAACCCGCCGCCTTTTTTTTCAGCCTTAACAATGTTCCGAAGAATTAGAGGTACTGTGAGCAGTGACTCACTAATTGATACCCCAGGCCCCTTTTTATAACCCCCGCAAACGAAGTAAAGGGGGGGTATATTGGAATCAACATGTCCGTCTGTCCGTCTGTCTGTCTGTCTGTAGACGAGATTTTGTCCGGACCATTTCTCAGAAACTATTGGAAAGATTTGTCTGAAAATATGTACACATATTATTCACCATATGAAGTTGTGCACCTGATATTTTCATCTTGATTCGATTATTATTTTGAATTTTACAGGTGTTTTTTTCATTTTTATTTTGTGGTTTTGTCCGAACTTTTTCTCAGAAACTGTTGCAAGGATTAATCTGAAAATCTGTACACTTATTATTCACCCTATGAAGGTGTGCACCTGGAATTTTCAAACCCTTTTTGTTGATTTTTTTTTGCATTTTACAGGTTTTTTTTTTATTTTAATTGACTTTTTCATTTTGGGCTCATGTATAAGGTTTGAGATAAAGAATCTAGAATATCTGTTCAAAAATACTACAGCTTAAAACTACTCATTAAAACTTTAAAAAAAGAAACGTCATCAAGTCTTATAAATAGTTTTTACATTGCACAGAAGATAATGTAATTTCATTTGTCTCTTGGGAATAACGACTGGACATGCATCCAGTTAAAGATAAATTAATGAGTTTGGTGTTGGAAGTTGTTAAGGCATATCTCTCAGCGTGTGTGTTATCTAATCTCCAGGAAATAAGGCACAAGAATTAAAGATCTCTCTTTTCTTATTTGCTTAATTGAAATTTATTGTCTGTCAAAGCACTTCATTACTGGATGACCAGCTCTTTATTTTCAAAATGCATTTCAAATTGATATATCAAGATTAATTTGATTTTGTATAATGGTTTTTTTTAACAATCAGTTTGCAGAGTGACATAAAACATAATTGCAGTAATTTTTTTTAATGCAAGAATAAAAAAAATAAAATGAAAAAATATTTAAAAAAAAGTTACAATAGAATTACAATGTACTACTATTGATGTTTCATTTGGTTGTACCTTTGTTTCATTAAGAAACATGATGAGCAATTATATTTCACTGCAAATTTTTGTAAGTAATTTGTGAACACCTCTAGATCCATAAAGTATTTTTGAATTGGCACCTTCTTTGAAAAACCCAGCGGGGGGTATTTGTCCCTATTGGACAGTTCTAGTTTATAATGGCAAAATGCATGTTCTGCTTGTACGTGATAAAAAACTCGGATGTGCAATGGAAAGCAATTATAAAATGATAACTAGATGCTGTCATGAGACAGTAATACCCGCACTAAGGTGTTTGCCTCTAAATGCACACTTCTTCATATTGGGCTTTACCAAGGAAAAAGCAGGGGCGGATCCAGCAATTTTTGAAAGGGGGGGGGTTCCAGGGTTATGCCCCTCTAACCCCCCCCCTTACATATTCTCAAGCAAAGATTCACAGACTTGTATGGAAAGATCTAAGGTTGTGGTAAATACTATCTATGTTTGATGTCCTTCAAAAAAAAAGCGTACCCCCATTCCGAACAAAATAAAAACAAAGCAAAAAAAAAAAAAAAAAAAAAAAAAAAAAAAAAAATCAAAAATTACGGAAGCCTTAAATTTTATTGTATTCGTTTCACTTTTTAATATTATAAATAATTTTCTTTAATAATTTTAAAAACCTTTTTGGGGTGGGGTGGGGGTGGGCTTTAAAACAAAGAGTTACATGTTAGTTCGTTCAATTGATCAAGATATGATAAAAACGGTACATATTTAGCAAACACAGCCAAAGATCGCGGAAATCTAATATCAAATTAAACCTCGCAACCATTCTCTCATAAAAAATATATAATAGAGAAGGTGATTGGAGGAAACTAAATGTGTGAGAATCTATCTATTCAATAAATAAGACTTATAAATATATAATCTAAGAAGACTTTTTATCCTCTCTCTCTCTCTCTCTCCACTTGGCAAAAAATAAAGGGGGGGGGGTTCCAACCCCCGGACCCCCCCCCCCTCTGGATCTGCCAATGAAAAGTCAATATAATTCAATAATTTACATAATACATGTATTCATCAAATTGAGCATAATATGCTCAGGTGACCATGTAGCTGCAGATCTGGTTTTATATATTTGTCTTTGATCATAACGCTACAGATCCCCATATGCAAAAAAGGTGCAATTTACGCGCAATATTTTTTTAGCACTTTTGGGCAGAATTTCTCCACTTTCTAGCATTAGGCAAATCAACTACCTTTCACTCCCTAATTTTAGACACATTCTCTGGCCAATATGTATATTTTGTCCACCTCCCAGTCATTTATAGTAATCTCTACAGGCAATAAACTTGCTTGATGTGAATTTTCAGCAATCTAACAAATAATTTTAATCAAGCGAGTTTATCTCGAGTAGAGACGACTATAAAGGGTTGGGAGATGGATAAAATATACAGATTGATTAAATAATGTGCCTAGAATTAGGGAGTGAAAGGTAGTAAATTGACCGATGCTGGAAAGTGGAGAAATTCTCCCCAGAAGTGCGCAAAAAATATTGCGCCGTAAATTGCACCTTTTTTGCATTACACGATCTGCAGTCAAAGACTTATATATAAAACCATAACGCTACAGACCTGCAGCTAGTGACCATGTGACCCATGGGCCTCCATTTTATAGGTATTTCATATTCTTAATTCATTACCAGTCGGAAATTAAACTACAGAATTAAATTAATGATGTAAATTAGGTTTGATAAAAGGGGGGGGGGGGGATTTTTGGCACATAATTGGAACTTTTTAAATCTATTTTCTCATATAGATTAACAACAAATAATATTATTCAAATTAGTGTAAAGCGTTTTTGATGAATTTTTCAATATGTGCAAAGTTTATTTATATTTGATTAGGCAGAAACTTCTTGAAAGCTGCCATATACACAATCAATTTAATAGTCAACCCCCACCCGTCTCCCATCAACACACACACACAAACACACCTTATTTGTCTGTTTTTGCAAATAGGCCTAAATTGCAAAGCTAAAATAAAACATCTTTTGTAAATGATAATTTTCAATTTGTTTTTGCACTATACATGTATCTGAACACCTGCATCACATTGGGCTTGCGTCACGTACCCAACTTAAGTACTAGTTTTACCATTGGCATTATCATTTTAGATTTCACTGCACGTGCAGTAGGATACTAGTGTGCATATTTGCATATATGTCGATAGGAATTATTTCATTTTGTGTTTTAACTGGATTATATTTCATGAAGATGACAGGGCCTAAATAATAACAATCGGTAAGTACAAGTTTTGGTATAGATTTGGGTAAAATAGTCTGAAATGCAAACGGTTAGGTTAAAGTTTAAAGGATCAAAGGTCATCCGATGCTAAAATAGACGAATTTCACATTCTGAAGAGTTATCCCCCGTTATCAACGTTACATTCAGTTACAAGATCCAGAATTTTTTTTTCTTGGAGGGACGGGGGGGGGGGGGGGGGGGGGGGGGGGGGGGGGGGGGGGGGGGGGGGGGGTAGGGGGGGGGGGGGGGGGGTAGGGGGGGTTCCAGACCAGAATTTCCTGAGAAGCAAGAAATAAAAGAAGTTATGGTTTGGTCTGTTTTGTAGGGTGGAGGGACACTTAGGGCATCCAAAGTCATTTTTTATTTCCTCCAGTACATACTATAGTCCTGCAAATTCCGGGGGAAAGGGATGGGGGGGGGTGATGAGGGGGCGATCTCCCAATCCATTTCCCTGTCCCTGTAATGACAAATGATCACGTGACTCCTAAATAGTAGGAAACTTTTTCCATTTGACTATACATAATATTGTTTTATTATGTTATGTAAATTTAATGGTATAAAGGTTATGAACCCCTAGAGGTCATCCCCACTCTCCTAATGAGCTGGAAATGTTCACAATATGACTGCAGTAAATTAAATAAAAGTGCATCAATGATAAGATTACTTGACATTTTATTCATGAATTTGTGTCAACATATCTTCCTAGAATTAGGAATGAGAATACATTCAGAGATGGACCACATTAAACTATTTGTATGAACATTTTTTTTTGCATACATGAACAAACAGGGGTCTGGGAAGGGGTGAGGGGAAGGATCGAGTTAATATTTCTTTACGTCTTAATGGTTGAAAACTCCTAAAATGAATGTTGACCTCAAATCTAACTTGTCCTCATTATTTTTCAAATGGTGGTGTCTCCATATGAGTGAAAAATTCCTGAGAGGGATGTTTAACAACAAACAAAATGACATAAGAACACAATATTAATTTGCGTTAAGAAATACGCAGGGGATTTTTTCCATCATAAATCTTCTTCTCAAGAACAGCAAGGGCATATTCTTGTCCCCCATTTTGGGGAAAGGGAGGGGACACTAAATCTCATTTGTCTGTCAGTCTGTCCATCTTATTGACAGCTAGTATGTGCATCTGTCACAATAAATTTAACCTTGGTCATAACTTTTGAATGATAAGAGATAGTGCTTTCATATTTCACATGCACATTACCACAAAACTTTCTAAATATACTATGATTTTTTAACCCAAGTGAGACCTTGACCTTAAAGTTTTACCTACTTTCCAAAAAATAACATTTTAAATTGATCATTTTGAAAGAGAAAAGAAAGGGCATTCAAATTATACATGTTTATTACATGTGAAAAGACTTTTCTAAATATATCATGACTTTTGACTCTGTGACCTTGACCTAGAAGTTTAACCTACTTTTCAAAAATATTATATTGTATATATAACTTTTGATTCAAAAGAGATAGGACTTTCATATTTGACATGTACATTACCTGCAACAAAATGTTTCAGAGCATGCTATGATTTTTCCCCTTTGACCCAATTTTCAAAAATTGATATATGATAGGGGTGCATATTTGACACACAATCTGCCATAAATTATGGTATCTCATTCACTAAAACACAGAAAGCAGAGGACCACAATTCTTTGAATTTGCTTGTATAATCTTGATAGATGGAAACATGCTCATATAATATAGATTCAAGTTTTTTTATGCCACACCATGATTAGGAATACATGTATAGTTTTTGTCATGTCCGTCCTCCACCCTTCCATCTGTCTTTCCATCGGGCTCAAAGAAACTTTCTAGATATTTTTATCAAAGTTCATATGTTGATGCATACTGAAGTAAATATCCAACTGCAGCAATATTTTTTGACTTTGACTTTTCCTTTGACCTTCACATAACTTTTCTTTAAATTAGTGTTAAGCTTTATTTTAAAGAAATCATTCAAGTTGTGTAATGAAACTTCACATGATGATACATACTGATGTAAGCTTTACGATGCTTCACTCTTTTTTACCTTGACCTTTCTTGTGACCTTGACCTCACTTTTCTAAAATTACTGTCTAGACCAGTTTTGAATAAACAATTCAAGATATATTTATCAAACGTCATATGCTGATACATACTGCTAAGAGTTATTAATACGTCAACATATTTTGACCTTGAATTTTCCTTTGACCTTGACCTCACTTTTTAAAATATCATTTTTCGACACTATTACTCCCCCCGGGGCAAAATCAACATTCTAAAACCTTACTGCACATCTACATGACACCACCAACCATCTCCCAAAAGATGATTAGGCTACTTTGTAAAATGTAAGAGGAGTTCAGGGAAGACGGGGCTTTTTGCATAAAAAACGTCATTTTTCGACCCCCATTTGACCCCCCGGGGCAAAATCAAAATTCCGAAACCTTACTGCACATCTACAGCACACCACCAACCATCTCCCAAAAGATGATTAGGCTACTGTGTAAAATGTAAGAGGAGTTCAGGGAAGACGGGGCTTTTTGCATAAAAAAACGTCATTTTTCGACCCCCATTTGACCCGCCGGGGCAAAATCAAAATTCCGAAACCTTACTGCACATCTACAGGACCTCACCAACCATCTCCCAAAAGATGATTAGGCTACTGTGTAAAATGTAAGAGGAGTTCAGGGAAGAAGGGGCTTTTTGCATAAAAAACGTCATTTTTCGACCCCCATTTGACCCCCCGGTGCAAAATCAAAATTCCGAAACCTTACTGCATATCTACATGACACCACTAACCATCTCCCAAAAGATGATTAGGCTACTATGTAAAATGTAAGAGGAGTTCAGGGAAGACGGGGCTTTTTGCATAAAAAACATCATTTTTCGACCCCCATTTGACCCCCCGGGGCAAAATCAAAATTCCGAAACCTTACTGCACATCTACAGGACACCACCAACCATCTCCCAAAAGATGATTAGGCTACTGTGTAAAATGTAAGAGGAGTTCAGGGAAGACGGGGCTTTTTGCATAAAAAACGTCATTTTTCGACCCCCATTTTGACCCCCCGGGGCAAAATCAAAATTCCGAAACCTTACTGCACATCTACATGACACCACCAACCATCTCCCAAAAGATGATTAGGCTACTGTGTAAAATGTAAGAGGAGTTCAGGGAAGACGGGGCTTTTTGCATAAAAAAACGTCATTTTTCGACCCCCATTTGACCCCCCGGGGCAAAATCAAAATTCCGAAACCTTACTGCACATCTACATGACACCACCAACCATCTCCCAAAACATGATTAGGCTACTGTGTAAAATGTAAGAGGAGTTCAGGGAAGACGGGGCTTTTTGCATAAAAAACGTCATTTTTCTACCCCCATTTGACCCCCCGGTGCAAAATCAAAATTCCGAAACCTTACTGCACATCTACATGACACCACTAATCATCTCCCAAAAGATGATTAGGCTACTGTGTAAAATGTAAGAGGAGTTCAGGGAAGACGGGGCTTTTTGCATAAAAAACGTCATTTTTCGACCCCCATTTGACCCCCCGGGGCAAAATCAAAATTCCGAAACCTTACTGCACATCTACATGACACCACCAACCATCTCCCAAAAGATGATTAGGCTACTGTGTAAAATGTAAGAGGAGTTCAAGGAAGAAAAGTGTGACAGACGGACGGACGGACGGACGGACGGACGGACATGAGTAACAACAATATACCCGAACTTTCTTTAGAAAGTGAGGGTATAATAAGACCAAATATGAATTTGTCGTTCGGTACCTATTCATTCATGAGTACACAGAATAACGAAATAATACTGGCAGGCGCGTCGCCCAGTATAAAAAGACGTCACTGACCTTTTGAGTCTATAATGGACACAGACTCAAGGAGTTCATTTGGTGCCCCTCGGATAATCCTCAAGGATATTGTATTATTTTATGGACTTTGAGACTTTGAGTACTGTTCGATGTCTCCAATGAAGGATATGGAGAAAGCGAACACCATTCAATCTCAAAGTCCATTAAACAATATACAAAATCAGAGTAGAGCAAACACGGACCTCCAAAACATCCGAGGTGGGATCAGGTGCCATGGGGGAAAACTGCATTGTTTTATAGACTTTTGCTATGGGAAACTCAAAATATGTGTCAGATAAAAAAATGGAGGTGCACAACGGCAATATGTAATTAAGATTCTGTGAAAATTCTGTGAAAGTTTTATCAAAGAGACCAGAAAGCCTTATGCGATAGTAGTGCAATCCGTCGTTAATCTAGCTGTCTGTCTGTCCGTACTTCTGTCTGTCTGCAAACAATTTTATAGCTCACCTGAGCCGAAGGCTCAAGTGAGCTTTTCTGATCACATTTTGTCCGTCGTCTGTCCGTCCGTAAACTTTTCACATTTTCGACTTCTTCTCAAGAACCACTGGGTCAATTTTGACCAAACTTGGTACAAAGCACCCTTTGGTAAAGGGAAATTTAAATTGTTAAAATGAAGGGCTAAGTCCCTTCACAAGGGGGGATAATCAAGAAAAAACAAAAATAGGGTGGGGTCTTTAAAAAAATTTTCTTCTCAGGAACCACTGAGCAAGGAAAGCTGAAACTTAAGTGGAAGCATCCTGGGATAGTGTAAATTCTAAATTGTTCAAATTATGACCCCGCGGGTTGGGCAGGGCCACAAAGGAGATTCAAAGTTTTACACAGAAATATATAGGAAAAATGTTTGATAATCTTCTTCTCAAATACCACTGGGCCAGAAAAGCTGAAACTTATGTGGAAGCATCCTGGGGTAGCGTAGATTTTAAATTGTTCAAATCATGACCCCCGGGGGTGGGCGGGGCCACAATGGGGAATCAAAGTTGTACATAGAAATATATATGAGAAATCTTTGAAAATCTTCTTCTCAAGAACCACTGAGCCAGAAAAGCTGAATCTTATGTGGAAGCATCCTGAGACATTGTAGATTCTAAATTGTTCAAATCATGACCCACAGGGTTAGGACAGGGCCACAATGGGAAATCAAAGTAATACATAGAAACATAAAGGAAAAGTCTTTGCAAATCTTCTTCTCAAGAACCACTGGGCCAGAAAAGCTGAAACATGTGAAAATATTCTCAGGTAGTGTAAATTCTAAATAAATCAAATCATGACCCCCGAGGGTAGGGTGGGGCCACAATGGGAAATCAAAGTATTACAAAGAAATATATAGGAAAAGTCTTTGAAAATCTTCTTTTCAAGAACCACAGGCCCAGAAAAGCTGAAACTTATGTGGAAGCATCCTGGGATGGTGTAGATTTCAAATTGTCTTAACTATGATCAGTGCTGTAGGGTGTGGTCAAAGTATGTATTACAAGGGGAAAATCTAGTAAAGAACAGAATGGTCAAAGCATCTCAGGTGAGCGATGTGGCCCATGGGCCTCTTGTTTCAAAATGCTACTCCTCCTATAGTTTTGATCTGATTTTAATATAACTTTGCTCAAAAGTAGACCACACTTAGATACGTAATACTGTTATCGGTTTTTGATTTCGTTGAACAGTGTTGCCGTGGTTACTTAAAATAGAAACTCCTGTGAAAAACATTCAAAATGCTACTCCTTCTACAGTTTTGGTCTATTTCAATATAACTTGGCACATAAGTAGACTTCACTAAGATACATAAATCTGCATATAGATTTTTGATTTTGAAGAATGGTGAAGCTGCAATTACTAAACATAGAAATTTCCTTGAAAATGAAAAAAACGTCAAATTACGTTTGGTATAATATATTTGCCTTTGCTAAAGAGACAAATGAAGGCCAAAACTTGTCTACTTGATAAATTTGTTGCCCCCTTATCGTTCTTGATTTTGTGTTTTATGACCTCATAAAGACCCATTGATGTAAATATGTAACACATTAGATCTAGTGTAATTTTGCCGTATTTTATTGATTTGATTTGAATCTTTTTTTTTTGGATATAAACGTAATTTTGTTTTTAGATGAACTATCCGATTCTAAAGTAAAGTTTACTCTATTTGAACCAATCGTTGATTAGACACAGTAACTGAAAACAAGAGCTTTTTCATAGTCAATGTATAAACCAGATGACGCGACCTTTAAATATAGAATGTTTCATAGCAGGATGATCCTGGTGAAAACCCTTTTGAAATCAAGATTTTTCTCTTCCTATTATGATTACTTTTTTAAAATTAATATTTTATAAACAAAAATCTTCATATTTTTATTTGATACGTATACGTCATACATGTTTTTAGGTCACCTGAGAAAACTCAGGTGACCTATTGCTATCACTTTTCGTCCGTCGTAGTTCGTCGTGCGTTAACATTTGAACATTTTCAGCTTCTTCTCTGAAACCACTGAGCCAATTTCAACCAAATTTGGCATATAGCATCTATGGGTGAAGGGAAACAAAAATTGTGAATTTCATTGTCCCTGCCCCCCTGGGGCCTGGGGGTGGGGCAAAAACCACTAAAATTAGTGCAATCTTTAAAAATCTTCTACTTTACTCCTGGACATCAAGCTGTCAAACTGTTTGCATGATTGTAATCAGCATTGAGTCCTCTACCAAAATTGTGAAATTCATAGCCCCGGGGTCATGGGTTCTAGTGCTAGGGCGGGGCCAAATAAGTATATTGTGAAAATGCATTATTTCTTTGAAAATATTCTTCTCTGCTCCTGGGTATTAAATAAACCTACTAAGTACAAAAATTGTGAATTTTATGGCCCCAGGGTCAAGGGTTCTGGTGTAAGGGTGGGGCTCTATAGATTATAATAGTGAAAATTCATGAATTCTTTGAAAATCTTCTTCCCTGCTCCTGGGTATTAAATAAACTACTTAAGTGCATAGTTATGATGAGCAAGAGTATTTCTACCAAAATTGTGTATTTCATGGCTCCAGGGTCAGGGGTTCTGGTGTAGGGGGGGTGTATAGATAATATAGTAAAATTACATGAATTCTTTGAAAATCTTCTTCTCTGCTCCTGGGTATTAAGTTAATTACCTAAGTGGATAGTTATGATGAGCAATAGTGCCTCTACCAAAATTGTAAATTTTATGGCCCCCAGGGTCAGGGGTTCTGGTGTAAGGAGAGGGGGGGCTCTATAGATCATATAGTGAAAATTCATGAATTCTTTGAAAATCTTCTTCCCTGCTCCTGGATATTAAATAAACTAACTAAATGCATAGTTATGATGAGCAAGAGTACCTCTATCAAAATTGTTAATTTTATGGCCCCAGGGTCAGGGGTTCTGGTGTAGGGGGGGGGTCTATAGATAATATAGTGAAATTACATGAATTCTTTGAAAACCTTCTTCTCTGCTCTTGGGTATTAAATAAACGAACTAAGTGCATAGTTATGATGAGCAAGAGTGCCTCTACAAAAATTGTGAATTTTATGACCCCAGGGTCAGGGGTCCTGGTGTAAGGGTGGGGGGGGGGGGGGGGGCTCTACAGATTATATAGTGAAAATTCATGAATTCTTTGAAAATCTTCTTCTCTGCTCCTGGATATTAAATAACTAACTAAATGCATAGTTATGATGAGCAAGAGAACCTCTACCAAAATTGTGAATTTGATGGCCCCAGGGTCAGGGGTTCTGGTGTAGGGGGGGGGGCTCTATAGATTATATAGTGAAATTACATGAATTCTTTGAAAATCTTCTTCTCTGCTCCTAGGAATGAAATATACTAATAACATAGTTATGATGAGCAAGGTAACCTCTTCTAAAATTGTGAATTTTTTGGCCCTAGGGTCAGGGGTTCTAGTGATAGGGCGGGGCTCTATTGATTTTATGATGAAAATACATTGAATCTTTGAAAGTTTTCTTCTCTGCTCCTTGGTATTAAGCAGATGAACTACCTATATAGTTATGATGAGCAAGAGTACTAATCTTCTAGAATTGTGAATTTCAAGGCCCCAGGCTCAGGGGTACCATAAAGGGGGGGGGGGCTGTACTTATATACTGAAACTGGATGAATTGTTCGAAATATGCTCCTTGGTATTAATCAAATATTTTTGAAAAGCAAGGATGCAATGTGTGGATCAAGGCGACTGGGTGTTGCGGGTTCTTCCTTATTATAATTAATAACAAAAGTCACAAGCGTTTTCACATTTATCTAGATTACAACAACTGTACATAGTATATATTCCGGATCCACAGTAACCATAACCGTTACACCACACACAATACAACACCAAACACAAGACGTAACGTAGGACATGTAACCTGGAACGGAGGACGTATAACGGGACCTACATAACACAAAATTGCAAACACATTAAGTTACACAGTTAAAAACTCAAATCTACATACAAGTAATTACCAACATAACCCACCATACATGAAAATGGGATAATAAGGGGGTCAACATCACATCGCTGCTTTACAGAACTTGAATTAAATGCTTTTACACAATAATTACATTATTCTACATGTAACTTACACTTACACACAGTAACGTCACTTACATAGTTACTTTACGGTTTAGAATCATAATGAAACTATATACTACAATACTAGAGCCGATACTATCAATTAACACTATTCACTATGATATTTATAGAACATACAAACTATACAAACGAATAAATTAAAATTGAAATACGTGGAAATAACAAAGTTATCTCAGGACTGTTTAACAAAACAGAGAGGAAAAAAATGTAAATAAAACATGTTACTCACCTCAGAAGTCAGTGTCTGTATTAACGATATACAATACTCAGTACTTTAACTTTACAAATCTTAACAGTAAAATTGGACAATCAGAGCTCGTTCTGTTACATCTTGGAAAGCTGGTTTTAAGAAGGGCGAAAGCCTAAACTCAGGTGAATAAATACAGGTAATGTAGAGGTACCACAGAGGGTGTTCGAAGGGGTCCAGAATGGAAAAACTGAAAGAAACTAAGGAACAACGTTAGAACAAATATCACAGTAAATTTTAAATACAAATAGAAAAAAAACATCGTAAATGTGACACTGGGTCTAACTGATGTCATAAATCCAAATAAGCTGCACAAATTGAAATTCATTTTTTTCAGTAAAGTATCCAAACAAAAATCCAAATGTAATTTCAAGCTCATTCATATTGCTCAGATGAACTCATTGCCGTATACAACCCAAAGTGCTCAGGACATTGTTTCGTATGACGTTCAAAAAGCAAGATTTTGAAAAAAAACACATAAAACTGTAAATATGTAGTTCCAGGTGGATTCAAACTATGTCCCTATGAAAAATAACAGGGGGGTCTAACCATGCAACCAGGTTGTCAAAATGAAGGTTTTTTAGCTCACCTGAGCAGAAGGCTGATGGCCTGGCATGTTTTTAAAATCTTCTTCTCAATAAACACTACACCAGGAAAGATAAAACTTATAGGGAATCATCCTCAGGTAGTGTAGATTTAGATTTATTCAAATCATGACCCCCGGGGGAAGGGCAGGGCCAAAATGGCTGATAAAGTTTAATATAGAAATATATAGGGAAAATCTTTAAAAACCGTCCTCTCAAGAACCACTGTGCCAGGAAAGATGAAACTTATAGGGAAGCATCCTCAGGTAGTGTAGATTCAGATTATTCAGATCATGACCCCTGGGGATAGGGCGAGCCACAATAACCAATCAAAGTTTTACAAAGAAATATAAATAGAAATTCAAAAAAAAATTTCTCAAGAATAGCAAAGGCATGAATGATCATACTTATATGTAACCTTGACCTCAGGTAGTGGACATTCAATTTTGTTCAAATCATGACCCATGGGGTAGGGCGGTGTCACAACATGGAAACATGTAGAAAAAATATTTAAAAATCTTCTTTTCAAGAATAACAAAGCCATGACTAGTCCTATTCATATGGAAATATTCTCAGGTAGTGCAGATTCAATTTTGTTCAAGTCATGACCCCTGGGGTTAGGGCAGGGCCACAGTGTAAGTTCAAATGTAAAGGGCAATAAAGCCACAAATAGTCAAAAAAATATGCAAGCATCCTTAGCTAGTGTAGATTCAAGTTTGTTCAAATCATACCCTCTCAGTTTTTTAAGGATTGGTTGGGACCACTATTGGGTTTAAAGTTTTCAATAAGAAACTGATTTCTGATTTTCTTTCTGGCCACATTGCACAGGTGAGCGATATGGCCCATGGGCCTCTTGTTTATGCTTTTATTGTGGATTAAAAATCATTTAAATAGATTTTAAGTTTTTAAAAGTGTTCTGTATGAGAGCACATACTAAACACATATCATACAAAAGTTCTTTAGAAACCTTTAATTCACAGTAGCTATCTATTTACTGCTTTACATCCAAAGTGACAAAATATACTATAAGGGATACCAAATCTGCAGTTTTATCTTTAATCAATTAGATTTTGTACCAATTTTACTCCTGAGATACCTGTTACTCCAGATTTCTCAAAGATCTATAGCATTATATTATTATGATTTTAGTGCACAGTTATGTTTTTAAAATATTTTCATGTTTGCTTTGTTTTTATCTTCAGGAAATAAAAAAGTATCTTAGGGAGTTCTGGAATGCTGTACCAGACGAGGACAGAGATTGCTTAAGTGAGTCTATGAATGATCGGGAATATGCAGTAGGTCTAAAGGAACTTAATGATGATACCAAGAAAATGCTGGAATCAATGAAAAGTCCATAGTGGAACAATTTACAGATGAGAACAATACAAAAGTTGAATTGCCTTCTTCGTGGGCTTTAATGGAGCAGTTATTGTATGAAGGAGCATGGAAGGTTTTGTCCCTGAGTGAAATCTGGAAGCTCAACTCATCTCTTCCCAATGAATACCAAATCAAAAGTGATGAAGAAATGACAAAATATTTAAAATGTTTCCATGACAGTGGCCTTCTTTTGAATTTTGAAGAAGCGGACTTGAGGGAACATGTCATACTAGATATTCAGTGGTTTGCTAATGCTTTCAGTAAGATAATTGCTGATGAAAACCACATCACTAAAGACTGTCAAACAAAATTAATCAAAGAGTGGAAATCCTTCAACAAAACAGGGGAACTCAAAGAAACAGTTATAGATGCTTTGTGGAAAGATGAACCCTCTTACTTGAAACATAAAAATGAAATTATGCCATACATGGAGAAACTTCAAATGCTGGTAGATTTGAATGCATTTGAGGCTGTATCAGTAGGTAGCATGTCATGGTATGTCCCGTGTATGAACAAAAAGCAGTTTAAAGCTGACTTCAGTGAAGATACATGGGAATGCTCATCCATTTTGTGCTATCGATTCAGTTCCTTTGCCATGTTTGTGTTCTACAGACTAGTAGCATACTGGATAAGTGCTCTAAGATGGAGTGTTGCAAAAGATGAAGATAATGAAGGAAGTCTATGTCTTTATCAAACGGCGGCAGTGTTTGATCACAATGAACACACTGTTGTTGTTGGTATATGTAATGATGATATTCAGTTGCAGGTGTTGAGAATCAAACCATTGACTGTAGAGAAAGGTGTATCAAATGAAATTGGAAACTCCATTGATAAAGGAATAGAAAAATTGACAGAAACATTTATTGGCACAAATATATTCCTCAGAGGATTCAAATGTCAAAACATTATTTGTAATGAGAAAGATCTTTCTTTTACACTTTCAAGTGAGCTGTCCAAAATCAAGGCTAAAGAAATTCAGTGCAAGTGTCAACTTCAGCAGAAACATGTGATAAATGTACAGACGACACAGGGATTCTGGGAAAAGGTAACAGTTATACTTAATAATCTTTATACTCCCTGTCAAAGAAAAATCGAGAAATTGATTTTTAGGACTTATATTGTCTGCCTGTCTGTTAGTACGAGGGTTGATCCAAAAGTAATCGCAGCTAGGATAAGGCTGCCCGTAAAATATCAAACTGTTCAAACTGTAGTAACTTCTCTGAACTACCTAGATATGACGTCATAATAGAATATGACGTCAAGTCACTACATACTTGTGCTGACATGACGGGGAAAGTGTCATAACTATTACACGGCATGTAAATTTATTATGGGGATTTGTGTTTAAGAGTAAGAGTCGTTTTTTTATGCTCGTATGTGCTGTTATAATGTTTAACATTTGATATTTAAATATCTCCATTCCTTTTGCTTGTCCGATATGCATATATTCAAGCAATAGCAAAAGATTATGTTTGAAACGCTCCCCTTACACTTCCGTAGACAAAGTTAGAATTTATGAATCGTGTTTATACTGGACTGGCACAAGTGAAAGACAAGGATAAATTGAAGATATTCTGCGTGAATCTTAAAGAGAACTATGTCTTCTAACTGAATTTTGCTGGGGGATCGTGTGTAGTTTATCCGTTTTTGTACACATCGCAATAAAGACTGGAAAATACCCCTTCTTACGTTGGTAATTTTAATTTTCGTAAAATATTTTCTTAAGAAGTAAAAATGAAACCTGCCCCCAGCACTTTTTATGTACCAGGGATCACGATGAAATGATCTATGTAACAAACTTTGCACAATATTTTCGTTTTGCACTTGTGTCGAGGTGATTTTTGTGCAACATATAAGAATATCAAAAATGTCCGTCACGTGATCAACACAGTCATCTGACATCAAAGAAATGCTTTATTATAATACCTGATTAAACTATTATCTCAAGTTGACTGCAATTTCAAACAAGGATCACATATTAATTTAAAATCAAGCTCAAAATAAAATGTATAATTTTAAGACAATTTAAGCCTTCGGACAGCCTTATCATAACTGCGATGTCACAACTGCGATAAAATTAAAAATAATCGGCGTAAAGCAACAAAATTAGCAATGATGGAAGCTATATTTATTTCAAATTAGATCTGAAAATTTCAGTTCAACATGATTTATACTTTTAAAAATATTGGATTATATACAAAGTTCAATTGTGGTAGTCGCCGCAACCTCAATAACGTCAAATAACAGATACGCGTCAAACACCTGAACGTAAAATTAGTCCTTCTCAAAGTAACGGCCTTGGTGCTCTACACAAAGCAGATGTCTCCTAACCCATTTCTGGAAAACGTCTGCAAACCATTCTCTGGGTAGTAGAGAAAATACCTCGTTACATGCCTGTCTCAAGTGCTGAAGGTTCTCGAAGTGGGTCCCTCGGAGTTGATTTTCAGATGCGGAAATAGCGCAAAATCAAACGGAGCTAGATCTGGGCTATAAGGGGGGTGAGGCAATTTCTCCATTCCAAGGAGCTCAATTGTTATTACAGTTTCCATTGCCGTGTGCGGTGTTGCATTATCATGATGGATGATGCAGTTACTAAGGTTGTCATATATATGTTTCCTTTTCTTTCTCAGTGCAGTCATAAGATCTCTGGATAAAACCTGGAAAACAAATTAAGCGTGAATTTTTTTATGAAAAGAAAATAATGTTTTTTTTCTGAATTTGAAAGTCTGTTTTAAGAAATGATTATTTCTTTATTAATTTTTTATTATATAATTATTTTTAATAATCGTTCGTGAATTAGATACATAAATTTTGATTACTTGTTACGGCTTTTAATTTTTAATGATAATTATTAATTAATTAATTTGTCAATTACCTTTGAATAATACGAGGCATTGATCGCTTGTCCTTGTGGCACAGCATGGCTAAGCACAACACCATCCATATCAAAGAAAACAACGAACATGTGCTTCTTGGTGGTTCTGGAAACCCGAGCTTTCTTAGGAGGTGGTGAATCCGTGCTTTTCCACTGGCTTGACTGTAATTTAGACTCAGGGTCATAAAGATATACCCAGGTTTCATCCACCGTAATGATGCGCCTGAGGAATGCTTCTCCTTCTTTTCTCCATCGCCGTAAAAATCTCTCGGATTCACGAACACGTGCACTCATTTCATTTTCTTTAAGAAGTCTTGGAACCCATCGTGCATTTACTCTTTTCATAGATAAGTCCTCCGTCAAAATTCTTTGCACAGTGCCATAGGACAAATTCAAAGTCTCGCTTATCGCTCTTATCGTCACACGCCTGTCTTCTTTCACAACGTCAGAAACAAGTTGAACATTTCCGTCCGATCGTCCATCCTTTGGTCTTCCTGTCCTCTGTTGATCATTTAATGACCCATCTCCCTCCCGAAAACGCTGGAACCACCGATAAACAAGTCTCCTATTGACCTTCTTTTCAGTATAAGTATCATTTATGAAAGAAACAGTCTCTAGTGGCGATTTCCCCATTTTGTAACAGAAATGCATAACAGCTCGTTGCGGCATTTTTTCCATTTCTGGGATTTCTTTCGTTCAAATCATCGGAATAAAACACTGTGTAAATCATCCAAAATGGCAATGACGTCATTTAATTTTTAACTGAAGACTGGAAAATGACGTAAGTTTTTATTAACGAAAAAACGGGCAATTTGGCGCGTTTTAAAAATTTTTTATTATGTGTTTATCTTTTTATTCTTTAGAAAATAAAGTTCAAAATTAGACGTAACGTTATGACGCGGCGGCATCCCTACGTCTCACCTTTTAAACATCTATAAAAAAAGTTTTATTTAATATTATTAAACCAAAATTTCAATTTTAATTAAATTTTCAAATGTGCATATTTCGGTATACTTTATTTGACAATATGACGCCAGATACCAAAGATATGGACATAGTGACATTACTTTTGGATCAACCCTCGTATATATGTATATTTAAGTCCAGCCAATAACTCTGTAGGAAAAAAACACTGGCACATATATTGTTTACAAGCTGAGGAATCCTACTGATTTTGACCATATAAAAGATCAATGAATGAAAAAATATTAAAGAGATAGACTTTTGAAGTTTATATTTTACACAGAGCATTCTATCAGGAATGTATTGATCTAAATGCAAGGTCATTTGGTCAAGTTCAAGAACTTTCAGGAATAATTTTTTTAGAGAAAATCAGTGTAACCATATCTTGTAAAATGGACCATTATTTGACTCAACGATTTCTTACGACCCAATAATGTGTCATGATTTGAACTTATTTAAGGTAATATGATGTTTACCTGAAAAAATAATTGGAAACTCAAAATGAAATGAAGAAATGTAGTTAGGTATATCTGTATAAATAATTGGAATTTCAAAATGGAATGAAGAAATGTAGTTAGGTATATCTGTATGCTTCAAACTAATATTGCTTATAATCTCAAAATGTGTCATGACCTTGATCAAAGCACCAAGTTTCTTTCAGACCAGTGCAGAGTAGATGAACTGTTTTGCAAGAGGTTAATGGATTTTTAATCTTTTACCAAAATTGTGCAATTAACTATCCATTGTCTCGTGGTTCGGGTACCGGGGTGTTAGAAGCTCCGATGAGTACATTATGTTTCTCTCTAGATAAATCTTTTATTTCACGTTAATCCTAATTTTCCAAATTGATGTGATGTCACCAACTCAATGTTATCTAATGGTAAATTAAAATTGTTTTTATCCTAATTTTCCTTACTTACCTACAACAGGGCCCTTTGTTATAATCACCTTGGAAAACAAACTGTACCTGCATTAGGGTTTAGCTTTGCTTACCATATGGGGAATCATCTTATAAATTTTAATCTTGGTTTATAATGTTTTTTCCTAAGTTGGCTCCATTAGATGTACTAAGATTGATTTTGCTTCAGACAAAGTTGGCTATTTCCAGGACTTAGTTTTGAGGTTAAGATTGGTTCATTATAATAGCTATGGTTTATTTTGTTTCAGAGGGAGTCGAGTGATTCCAGTACTCATGTGGCCTCTGGACAAAACCTAGAAGGCCGGTCTAGATTTGCAAAACTTGGTATGGCTACAAATGATGTGTTGAATAAGGCATACAGAGATATTCTAGAATCAGAAATTCCTGCATCTGATATTGAGAACAAGGTGGATTTATTATCAAACAAAAAGTCGAAGAGCCTGAATCTAAACGCAAATCAAGAAAAACAATTGAAAAAAGCAAAAATATCAGGATATGAGGAATTTGATATTTCATTAACATACAAGTTGATAAGAAACATTTGTTCAAAGATTCCTAAACCAACAAAAGGAAAATGGGGAGAAGAGCCAGCAGCAGGAGAGGTGAGAGTGGGTGATGATATCGAGAGAATTAGGTCAATACGAAATAGATTGACTGCACATGTCAGTTCAGCCTCCATCTCTCAGTCAGAATTTGATGACACCTGGTCGACGATGTCAGATATCTGCCAAAGACTGGAAATGTTCACTGGTAAAAAGTACTTGGATGGTCTTAAAGGGATTCAGAAACTGGCTCTGAAGAGAGGAAGGGGAAGATGCAATAAAAGCTATCATAGAAAAGTTTGTCAAGGATCAACACGAACAACATGAAATGTTGAAGACAGTCATGTCAGATGTTCAAGAATTAAAGTCTCAAATGATGACATTAAAACGAGATTGAAGACTAAAGGCAGCCATTTAGAAATAATAGTTTTTTACTCGTAGAAAGTTTGCTGGGATAGTGAATAATAAATTCCGTAGCACTTGGTTGAAGATGTTAGAAATCTGCAATAAACTCGCAGGTTTCATTGGTGAAAAGCCTATGGATAAGCTTAATTATAATCATAAACTGGATATAAAGGAATTTGATATTTCATTTATGCTACGTTTACACTATGTTCCCGTTTGCCCGAAACGTAGTGCGCCGTGAGATTTTGGTTATTTTCCCCTCTATATCCAAGTCTTGACAAGTTCTTTTGCGGTCTTCTACGGTCTTCTACGGAATCCGTGCTGGGCCGTAGGAAGAAGTTGCCGTGGAGTGCCGGAGGCTACACGGCGCACCACGGTTCTGCCACGCATACCAGCACGTTCCCCCCAGGCCTCTTACGTTCTGATAGGTCACCTCTCGTTTCTCGCGTTCTTATGAAGTTCTTATACGTTTCTCACGTTCTGTCAAGTCTTTCTACGTATGAAACATGGAGGCCGGGAAACTATGGATCACGTTTGTACCAGAGAAGGTCTCCTAACCAAAAACAATCATCGTATCATGACCCTTCGAAGATAAAACATCATGAATTCCCAAGACGAAGATTTTATTTTCGCGTGTTTGCTGGGTGCATACCTAAAATCACTTCTTCAAAATGAAAAGAACCAGCAGCAGTTACAGAGAGGGAAGGCAGGAGTGCAGCAACCAGGAATGAGACGAATAAGACGGATGAGAAGGCGGAGATCCATGTGGATCCATAATGAAACTTCTCTGCAGTGCCCGGCTTTTATATGCTTCCTCTCAGACCGTGTGCGCCGTGTCAGACCGTAGTAAAACGCAACGCACCGGGACCATAAACCGTAACATGCCGGGACGAACCGCGATTGAACGCGAGGAAACGGCTACCATACACCCTAGTTTGCCGTGAGGACCGTGATGAAACGTGGCAGAACGTGATAAAACGGACAACAACCGTGAACTAGCCGTGACAGAACGCGGACTACACTCAGCAAAACGTCTCAAAACGTGAATGAACCGTGAGATGAATGGAAATATACATTCTCCCGTCCCACTGCGGACTGCCTCCAAGTTCTGTTACGGTCTATTACGTGCTGTCGCGTTTTGTTGCGTTTATTCCGTTTTACTACGACCTACTAAGTTTCACATCTGCAACGTGGCCGCCGTGGCAAATTTTTTGACAGTTTAAAAATCTGACACGGCATCAACGGCAATCGCGATGAGTTACGTTTGCCCATCCCGTTGCCCCAAGTTTTCTCACGCCCGTCCCGTTTTTTCCACGGTGGCCTGAAACGTGATTGCCGTGGCTGCCGGGAACATAGTGTAA
>NW_026920494.1:0-17250 GCF_032062105.1 Saccostrea cuccullata | reverse complement strand
TTTTCTTGTCGGCGGACAATATTGCGTTTTGTTTTAGAAGGTATTTTGTAGCGGGGGACATAATATTACGATTTGTTTGGAAGAAAGGCGGACATTTTGTAGCGGCGGACATAGTGTGACGATTTTCTTGAAAAAGAGGCGGACATTTCGTGACGGCGGACATAGTGTGACGATTTTTCTGAAAAAGAGGCGGACATTTCGTGACGGCGGACATAACGTGACGATTTTTCTGAAAAAGAGGCGGACATTTCGTGACGGCGGACATAACGTGACGGCGGACAAAACGTGACTCAACAAGCCCTCTACCAAAATTGTAAAATTCATGGCCCCAGGGTGAAGGGGCCTGGTGCTAGGGTGGGTCTCTTATAATTACATAGTGAAAATACATTAATACTTTAATAATATTTTCATCTGCTTCTAGATATTGTAACGAAACCGAGGGTATCGTGTAATAAACTCGTGGGCCGCTATTGGTTTTCTGGTCACTTGGTCGAGGTTTGATGGTTCCGTTGGTCACAGTTTATATAAAGGTTAATAACCAATTTTTGGTCACTTGATTGGTAGACGTAATGACCAACTTTTGGTCACTTATTTGGTTGACACAATGACCAACTTTTGGTCCCTTCTTTGGTAGACGTAATGACCAACTTTTGGTCACTTATTTGGTTGACACAATGACCAACTTTTGGTCACTTCTTTGGTTTACGTAATGACCAACTTTTGGTCACTTAAAACAATGTTTCTTAGGAATAACACTTGTTAAAAGTTTATAACATTTATTAAGACGATCAAATGGTCCACTTATAAACACACAAAATGGTACACTGTAACTTGGTTGGTACAACGTTATTTGGTTAACAAAAAGGTGACCAACCGATGGTCAATACAGGACGTTCCTACTAACTTGGTCCCCTTAATGGTTTCGTATACATAGACTTGGTACCGTCTTATAACCGAAGTATACGGAGTCGTTCCCAAACCAGGGAAGGCTGTGTGCTCCGAGTCGCTCCCCACAGCCGACTGAAGTCTAAACTCAAAACAGCTGGTTTATATAGACGAAAGTTGTTATGATGACGTAAGAGACAATCAGAAACCTATTACGTCACAATCAATACAATCAATAAGTTAGCGGGTTTTAACCATCAAAATTACCTACTAAATTAATAACGTTGTACCCATATAAAACATACAAAATACACCACTTTGTCATTAAATCATACATGTTAAATTAATAAAGTCATTAAATCAATTATTGTTCATTTCTTACGTTAACTGTTCATTGACAATTATTTACGGAGTTTATAAACATCGGGTTCAAGTTCCATATATTCCAAACTTGTAAACAAGAGTTAACCCGAATTTCACAGGTACACTTCGTGAAACGTAACATTACCCCCTTCTTAAGTCGAAACGTCCTCGTTTCGGGGTATTTAATCAATGACTTATTCAAGTCCACTGGTAATGTCTTTCGAGATACGCGTTACACGGATATAATGTCATCTGCTTCACCACAAAACAGCTTCATCTGGTCATGATTCACATATTTTGGTTTCTCGGCTGTAGACTTTCTCACTTTGAATACCGAATCGGACACGGCACTTAACACTGTGTAAGGTCCATTCCAATGAACCTTAAGTTTAGGACATCTTCCTTTGGTCCTTGACTTTGACGCAATCCACACACATTGTCCTGGGGTGTACTTAATCTGCTTTGACTTGGTGCCATACTTTCGTTTCTGGTTATCGATTGCTTCTATCCATCGGGTGCAATAATCTGAACTGGTAACAACGTCCTTGTTACCCTTCTTGGTCCGTGGTAAAGGACCAAGGATGTCGTTGGCCACTTGTTCCAGTGGTTCCCTAGCTAAACATTGACCCGGTTTTCCTCTGACTTCCCTTGGTTGATTCTTTGAGTCACCAACGGTACAGTCTCTGATATGCTTCTCAGCGTCGTTTGTCTCCTTCTCGTCACGAGGTTCACGTAGTCGTCGGTCATCATTATCATTGTGTAAAGCTTCTTGTACGCAAATTTTGAACACAGGATTGTGTTCACTCTTAAGGTCACATGGTAATTTATTCTTTCCCAATGTAAGAGTTCCTTCACCCAAATTCAATTGACAATTATGCTGTTTCAGAAAATCAAGACCTAAAATCATATCTGACTCAACGTCAGCGACGATCACTTTATGTTAGGTAACTTCACCATTAATACCAATTTGAAGTTCAGTCTGACCTTCTGGTACAACTAAATCACCGTTTACCATTTGTAAGTTACTATGGTTTGGTATTAATTTAGGTCTCATACGTCTTTCTATCTCGTAATATTTCTTTGGGTGGATAACTGTTATAACTGAACCAGTGTCAATGACACAATTAATTTTCACATTGTTAACCAGCACATCAATTGTTAATAAGTTGGTACTGCTAGTATTTGAGTTCTTTATTCCAAAAACATGTGGCCTTTTCTGTTTTGTAGTTGACGTTTGGCCGCCGACGTCAACTACTGCAAGTTTTTCTGGTTCTCAGGTTCTCTGGTCGTCACGTCTTTTACGTATTCTGGTTTTCTTTGGTTTCTGTATTTTTCATTATTTAGGTGCCGTTGTAGTAACCTGCATTCTCTTTTGATGTGACCATCTTTCTTACAGTAGAAACAGGGACCTTTCTTGTAAAACTTCTTTTCTGTGTTTTGCTTGATCATGGCCACTAGGTCTGTTTCGAAATTATTTCTGTCGGTATATGCTGGTTCCTCTGTCTGCATACGCACTGCAACTGTATTTCGTCTCCCCCGCGCTTGTTGAAAGGCCTCATATTCCAATGCTAGTCGCACCGCATCTTCTAGGTCTTTAGGTTTTCCTTGAAACACTGCCCATTCCATTTCTTGGTCATTTAAACTTCCGATGAACGAATCTTTGGTTATCTGGTCGCGGAAACTTAGGGGTGCGTTTGGGTATGACATCCTTGTAAGTCGCTTTATGTCTTGCATTAACTCTGTGATCGTTTCGTTTTTCTTCCGTATTCTGCTCTTTAGTTGCGTCTTATAGATTTCTGTTTGGTTTTCTGGGTCAAATCTTGCTGCTAGTGCGGTAACAAGGTGACGAAAATTATACCGAGATTCTGGTCGTAGGTCACTCAAAACGCTTAGTGCCGGGCCGCGTAGACTAGTAGCCAACTCTAATGCCTTTGTTTCCTCATTCCAATGGTTCAATTGGGCGATCATGTCGAAATGCACTATATAGTCGTTCCAGTTCATGGTACCATCGAACGTTGCTGGTTTTCTTCCTTTAGGTTCCGGGGTACGCCTAAATCCGTGGTCATGGGCTTGTCTTGTGTGACCATAATTTGGTACATCGTAATCGAAGCTGCGCATGGTCGGCTTAAATTCGTTGGTCCTATGGTTGGTAGTATAACTGTTTGGTACTGTCGGGATTGACCAACTTGTCCTTGTATGTTCGTAATTACGAAATTCATCATACGAATTTTGTAGAGACGTATTTCTGTATGGTCGATGTTCACTGTACATTTGGTCATCTTTAGACGTTGTATTGGTACCGGATTGCACGCAATTTTGGTCTACATATTGGTCATTAGCACTCGTTGGTCTCACTTGAGATTGTAATTGGTTCATTTGGCGCTTCAAGGTTTTTAATTCTTGCAGAATGATGTGTAGACTGTCGTTGGTACATGCGTTGACTGCGCTGCCGTCTCCTATCTGGTCGTTGTTATTAATACGCAAAAGAACTTCTTTGCTAGGAGTACCGTCGATAAACTGTGGTTCTTTTGGTTCTGTATTATGGTCACTTTCCTCAACCGATTTTTCGTTCCTCGACATCTTTGAAATGGTTTAGGTTCACAATTCATAGAATAGCGGATCCCACCGCTGCCACCAATGTAACGAAACCGAGGGTATCGTGTAATAAACTCGTGGGCCGCTATTGGTTTTCTGGTCACTTGGTCGAGGTTTGATGGTTCCGTTGGTCACAGTTTATATAATGGTTAATAACCAATTTTTGGTCACTTGATTGGTAGACGTAATGACCAACTTTTGGTCACTTATTTGGTTGACACAATGACCAACTTTTGGTCCCTTCTTTGGTAGACGTAATGACCAACTTTTGGTCACTTATTTGGTTGACACAATGACCAACTTTTGGTCACTTCTTTGGTTTACGTAATGACCAACTTTTGGTCACTTAAAACAATGTTTCTTAGGAATAACACTTGTTAAAAGTTTATAACATTTATTAAGACGATCAAATGGTCCACTTATAAACACACAAAATGGTACACTGTAACTTGGTTGGTACAACGTTATTTGGTTAACAAAAAGGTGACCAACCGATGGTCAATACAGGACGTTCCTACTAACTTGGTCCCCTTAATGGTTTCGTATACATAGACTTGGTACCGTCTTATAACCGAAGTATACGGAGTCGTTCCCAAACCAGGGAAGGCTGTGTGCTCCGAGTCGCTCCCCACAGCCGACTGAAGTCTAAACTCAAAACAGCTGGTTTATATAGACGAAAGTTGTTATGATGACGTAAGAGACAATCAGAAACCTATTACGTCACAATCAATACAATCAATAAGTTAGCGGGTTTTAACCATCAAAATTACCTACTAAATTAATAACGTTGTACCCATATAAAACATACAAAATACACCACTTTGTCATTAAATCATACATGTTAAATTAATAAAGTCATTAAATCAATTCTTGTTCATTTCTTACGTTAACTGTTCATTGACAATTATTTACGGAGTTTATAAACATCGGGTTCAAGTTCCATATATTCCAAACTTGTAAACAAGAGTTAACCCGAATTTCACAGGTACACTTCGTGAAACGTAACAATATTTAGCAAATGAAATTGGGAATTTCATGGCCCTAGGATCAGGTCTTGGTGTTCTGGTGTTTGGTTGGGGTCAATTATATAATAATGAAAATGCATTATTTCTTTGAAAAAACACTTTGCTCCTGGATATTAAACAGATGAATTACTTTCAAAGTTATGATAAGCGTGCAAAATTTGTTTCTGGTGCAGTAATTTTCTTATAATTTGAAAATCAATACTTTTCACAAATTATTGGTGATCGAAAAAGTTACAATATTCACCAAGTACAGAGTCATTTTTGCAAGGTTAAGTCCTTCATAATAAAAAATGCAAAATACGTCTGGTTCATGCTTCGAACAAAGATAACATGACCTGACTTTAGTTTTCTTCCTATGATATTGAAATGAAAAAAAAAATATTAAACCAGAAGTAGAACATAATAATGTTACGAAAAAGTGTTAAGATTTTATGTTCCTGGTGATCCAAGAAACCTTATAAGTTCAGATAACAGTCTTGAAATCAAATATGACTTTAATAGGTTAATAGATTTGTTATTGCTTTGTACTGAAAAAAGTTGTTGATAGATGCATGTACTCTATACTATTATACTTTTTTTCGTTTTATCCAAAATTGCCTCCGTTTAAGAATACATTCCATAAACAAATGTTCTTATCTCACACACTGAAGAGTTACACTGGAATTTTCTCAATATTTCTTCCAATAGAAATGTAATTGATAAACTTTAGTCCTATTAAATGTTAAAATACAGTCTTGAAAAGGTACACATAAACTTTAAAGCAAACCAAAAAAAATAAAATGAATACATTTTATAAACTTAAAAAAAAACATTCTGAACTGTAAAGTTGCTTTTTTACACTTTTTGCCAAATTATGTGGCTTGGCAAAACATTAAGTTCTTTGTCTTATTTATCCTTAACTGTAGGGCATATGTACATTTTTTCGATTTTTTTTTCTCCACACATACTATTGATAAAACATCCTTGGATGTTTTTCTACAAGCTAAGTTTATTTAATAAGCATTTTTTCCTAGCGTCCCTTGTAAATATTAGACAACGATAAAATAATGCAATTTCATCAAGAGACTTTGTGTAAGCATGGAAATATAAATAACTAGCAATTTTAAAAGAATAAAGATAATATTTATCAATATTCAAAGAAGTTTAAAAGAATCTTTTATGTACACTTTGTTTAAACATGTGGAATATATTACAGTACTTTCCTAGTAATCATTTCTAGTTAATGAGGATATTGAATTTTTTATTACCCCTGGAAAAATACCATGTAAAGGGCAACTAATATCAAACAAGTAGACCATAACGGATATGTTTTATTGTATCGCTCAATTTTATAAACGATGCTTAACACTGCAAGATCATAAACTCTCGATTTAGCACGATTCCTTTGATGATAATTTTGCACAGAATTTTTCTATTGAAAAGAGGGCTAGATATTTAAGATATTTAGCCTTGATAATGTCAATCTCAGCATTCATTTGTCTTTCAAAGGTCTACAGTGTTTAAAAGGATTGAAATCCACTCTTTACAAATCGTGTCTTTTTCAATGGCTGCATGATATGATAGAATTTCAAACATTGCTAAATATTGTCAAAGTTTAAAAGATAGCAAATAGAACAAATGTTTTAAAATAAAGGAACATGAAATTTCATCGATCATATTGCAACTTTTGTTGTTAAAACACAACAATTTTTTAAATGCTAAATGATCAAACACTGATGCCCCCATATGGCAACATTGTAAAGGTTAAAGTTTCTCAAATGCAAATCAAACATGTTGATATAGCAAGAGAAATACAAACGTGAAATATAAAATCCTGGCACTATCTCTTCAAAACGTTTGGCCAAGGTTAACGTTTTAAGGTAGGACACAATAGATAGGCCAAATTTTTCCTCAAATTCAATTTTTCTGAAACTTTGATATTTTGTTCTAGGACACTAAATCTCTCTTAATATATAATATGAAAGAAATTCATCCACACATATTTTGCCCACATTGTCTGAAATGTGGCCTATCAGACCCCTGTAAGAAGATTGTAAAATCGGACACTCGACTTGAGAATGAGCCTTATTTTAGAATTTTCAATTGATCTATTGCAAGTTTGTGTTATAATTTTGATTAAGAAAACCTTTTTGTTACTTTAACTTAGTAAGTCATATTGATACTGGACCATTTGAGAAAAATATTAAGTAAAAACAGAACATACTTAGCGTCGGAATTGAAAATTCACATGTAAATATCCTACACTTAAAGTTTTCCAAAGAAAAAATGTATAATTCAATTTTTGCAAAAAATTAACAGAATGATTAAAATGGGTTTCAGAAAAAAATGTGTAAAAATAAAGAAAATTGAATCGGTAGTTTTTGATATTTTGGCGATTAAAAACATTTGAATGGCAAAAAAAAAATAAAAGATTCAGTAGATGACGTCACAATATTTGACCTTTGACCTCTTGATATGACCTTGACCTTTATAGTACACAAAGAACAGAGACTCCTTATATGTGTGTCCAAATATCAGCCCTCTACTATTTATTGAACAAAAGTTACACTGCATTTTATATCAGACTGTTACATGCTTGTTTATTGCACTTAGATATCGTAAACACATTCCAAAATGTAAACTCCCAAGTGACCAACATATAGGATTCTCTGATTTTCTCACAAAATATGAGGCAATCATGCCAAAACTTGTTATTTTTCTTACAGGGGTCATTCATTGTTGTTAATGTAGTAATATTATTCTTTTTATCTCCAGTATTTTTTAAGAAATTAGTAAAAATAGAATCCAGGGGTGTTTTGTACTACCTTAAATGGTAGGTCAAACTCCGGGATCAAGGTTTTCGGTTTCTAAAGAAATGCATTGTCACAAAGATTACATATAGGAAGTATGAAAGCCCTAACGATTAAAAAGTTATTGCCAAGGTTCAAGTTGTTTATAAGTAGGTCAAACTCCAAGGTCAAAGGGTAAAAGTTTATGTATCCAATGAAAGGTCTTCTCACAAGGATTACATTTGTGAGGTATGAAAGTCCTAGAACCAACCGTTCAAAAGTTATTGCCAAGGTTCAAGTTTTTTAAAAAGTAGATCAAACCCAAGGCCAAAGGGTCAAAGTTGTTGGTACCCAGTGGAAGGTCTTATCACAAGGCTTACAGATATGAAGTATGAAAGCCTTAGTCCTTTACCGTTCAAAAGTTATGGCCAAGGTTTAAGATTTTGAAAGTAGGTCAATTTCCAAGGTCAAGGTTGTTGGTATCCAATCTTATTGAAACTTATATAATCAGTATCTTCTAATCTTCTCATTCAAAAGATTCGAATTAGATTCAATGTCCCCTCGCTATTGCGAAAGCGGGGGACAAAATGTCATCTCTGAGGCTAAGTAAATAATATAATTTGATGAACATCGCTGTTTCTTTATCACACCAAATATCCACAGTATAGAATTTATGCTTATGGTGCACGTTATTATATCCTCGCTTGAAAAGCGGGAGGATATATAGTTATCGGGATGTCCGTCCGTCTGTTACGCTTTGGGGTGCCTATCTCTTATCCGCAACTCCCCTTTTACCATTGAATGAAATTTAATGAGACTTTCACAGAATCCTTGTTATTTAGTGCCATTATACACCTATAATGTAAAATATCCAAGTATTGGATGGTCAGACTCTGTGCTATCTTTTATCTCAAACTCACAAGGACATATCGTATCGACACAGGAATGGAAATTACCATGATTGTTAATTGACAGTACGTCGTTGATATATCTAAATGTCGAGTTGAAGGCCACAGCAAGTGCTTTCTTATTTTCACGCATAAGATTTTGCACAAATTCTGCTTCATATGAATACAAAAATAGGTCTGCTAATAACGGAGCTCAACTGATACCCATGGGAATTACAATAGATTGTTGAAAGACCTGGTCTAGCTCCAAAAACCACATACATGTAGACTTTGTCAATCAGAAACTCAAGCATCTTTTTGATATCAACCTCAGAGTATTTGTGTTTGCAATCAGAATGTGTTTTACAAAATAATTTTGCAAATGACCAATGACCAAGTAAGTAAATTTACGAGTTCCTTTTTTATTATACCCCACGCAACAAGTTGCGTGAGGTATAATGTTTTGGACCCGTCCGTCATATCTCAGACATTTGGCTATTGAAACTTTAAGGGCTAATTCTGAAGAGTTTTTAGATTATTTCTTTTATCAGAACCCCTTTAAAGATTATGTCAATTTGAAACTTATGCAGGACAGGATTGTAC
The DNA here is from genome assembly GCF_032062105.1 of Saccostrea cuccullata. NCBI lineage: Eukaryota > Metazoa > Mollusca > Bivalvia > Ostreida > Ostreidae > Saccostrea > Saccostrea cuccullata. The sequence goes on along the minus strand of NW_026920494.1, from coordinate 8,124 downwards.
GTCATATGCATTGGCAAAAGCTTTAAATCTCAACATTCTGGTTACGTTTGGTGGAGATGATTCCTCCTCTGAAGTCACAACTATGGAAAATACTGTTACTGCTGATCCTACACAAAACCGGATTTATCTACATGTAATATAGAGTAGAATTGGTTTAGGTCATTAGCAGTTGCAGACATGGACGTCCAGCAGGCTTCAACTCCACCCCTACATCCTGTTACTGGCAATCTGAACAGTCTCCACACAAAGCCATGGAGGAAAAAGTACCTCTTTTTAAGCCAGCAGATGTGACACATTTAGGTCTTATTAAAAAGAGAAATATAGTGTGACGTTTCACGCCTTGATTTTCTTAAACAGCATAACTGTCAATTAAATTTGGGTGAAGGGACTCTTACTTTGGGAAACAAGAAGTTACCAGGTGACCTGAATAGTGAACAAAATCCTGTATTCAACATTTCCGTACAAGAAGCTGTACAACCTGATAAGGCAAAAAAAAATAATAGTCTTGTTTCCTGCTACCAGCCAGAAAAACATAGGGTAGGTAGGTAGGAAAATTATTTTATTTTTTTATTTTATTTTATTTTTTCCAACGGTATCTTTTTGGATATGAACTACTACAAAACCAAATTGATCATGTCATAGCTTAGACAGCTAAGGTCAATATCATCTTTCAAAATGAAATTCCGTGTCTTTGGATGCACAACTCCAGTGGAATTTTACGAAAGTCCATATTTTTAACATATATTTCATGAAATACAACTTAAGAATATATACATTTTTTCACTTTTGAAACGTGGAATTTCAAAATTTTGAATTTTTTCCTCAAAAGCTAAAAAAAACTTTAGGGTCGGGTGCAAAAAAATAGGGTAGGTCGGGTAGCAGGAAACAAGACTATTTTTTATTTTGGCCTAATAGGGACCGACGACCATGTGAACCTCGTGACGAGAAGGAGACAAACGACGCTGAGAAACATATCAGACACTGTACCGTTGGTGAAGCAAAGAAGAATCCACCTAGGGCAGCCAGATCTAGAGGAAAACCGGGTCAATGTTTAGTTAGGGAACCACTGGAACAAGTGGATACTGATATCCTTGGTCATTTACCACGGACCAAGAAGGGTAACAAGTACAATGTTACCAGTTCAGATTATTGCACCCGATGGATACAAGCAACCGAGAACCAGAAACGAAAGTATGGCACCAAGTCAAACCAGATTAAGTTCATCCCTGGACAATGTGTGTGGATTGCGTCAAAGTCAAGGACCAAAGGAAGATGTCCTAAACTCAAGGTTCATTGGAATGGACCTTACACAGTGTTACGTGCCGTGTCTGACTCGGTGTTCAAAGTGAGCAAGTCTACAGCCGAGAAGCCAAAATATGTGCATCATGACCAGATGAAGCTGTTTCGTGGTGAAACAGATGACAAGAAATCCGTGTAACGTGTATCTCGAAATACATTTCAAGTGACCATGTATAAGTCATTGACTAAATACCCCGAAACGAGGACATTTCGACTTAAGAAGGGGGTAATGTGACGTTTCACGAAGTGTACCTGTGAAATTCGGGTTAACTCTTGTTTACAAGTTCGGAATAAATGGACCCTGAACCCGATGTTTATAAACTCCTTAAATAATTGTCAATGAACAGTTAACGAAAGAAATGAACAATAATTGATTTAATGACTTTATTAATTTAACATGTATAATTTAATGAGAAAGTGATGTATTTTCTATGTTTTATATGGGTACAACGTTATTAATTTAGTAGGTAATTTTGTTGGTTAAAACCCGCTAACTTATTGATTGTATTGATTGTGACGTAATTTAGATATCTGATTGTCTCTTACGTCATCATAACAACTTTTGGCTATATAAACCAGCTGTTTTGGGTTTAGACTTCAGTCGGCTGTGGGGAGCGACTCAGCACACAGCCTTCCCTGGTAAGGGAAAAGTGACCTAAGTCACTTTGGGGAATGACTCCGTATACTTCGGTTATAAGACGGTACCAAGTCTATGTATACGAAACCATAAAGGGACCCAAGTTTTTAGGAACGTCCTGGATTGACCATCGGTTGGTCACCTTTTTGTTAACCAAATAACGTTGTACCAACCAAGTTACAGTGTACCATTCTGTGTGTTTATAAGTGAACCATTTGATCGTCCTAATAAATGTTATAAACTTTTAACAAGTGTTATTCCTAAGAAACATTGTTTAAAGTGACCAAAAATTGGTCATTACGTCAACCAAAGAAGTGACCAAAAGTTGGTCATTCCGTTTACCAATTAAGTGACCGAATGTTGGTCATTCCATTAATCAATTAAGTGACCAAAAATTGGTTATTAACCATTATATAAACTGTGACCAACGGAACCATCAAATCTCGACCAAGTGACCAGAAAACCAATAGCGGCCCACGAGTTTATTACACGATACCCTCGGTTCCGTTACATTGGTGGCAGCGGTGGGATCCGCTATTCTGTTAATTGTGAACCTAAACCATTACAAAGATGTCGAGGAACGAAAAATCGATTGAGGAAAGTGACCATAATACAGAACCAAAAGAACCACGGTTTATCGACGGTACTCCTAGCAAAGAAGTTCTTTTGCGGGTTAATAACAACGACCAGATAGGAGACGGCAGCGCAGTCAACACATGTACCAACGACAGTCTACACATAATTCTACAAGAATTAAAATCTTTGAAGTCCCAAATGATCCAATTACAATCTCAAGTGAGACCAACGAGTGCCAACAACCAATATGAAGACCAAAATTGCGTACAATCCGGTACCAGTACTACGTCTAAAGATGACCAAATACACAGTGAACATCGCCCATATAGAAATATGTACCTACAAAATTCATATGACGAATTTTGTGATTATGAACATTCAAGGACAAGTTGGTCAAACCCGACGGCATCACGCAGTTATACTATCAACGATAGGACCAACGAATTTCAGCCGACCATACGCAGCTTCAATTACAATGTACCAAATTATGGTCACACCAGACAAGCCCCGGATCACGGATTTAGAAGTTCCCCGGAACCTAAAGGGAGAAAACCAGCAACGTTCGATGGTACCATGAATTGGAACGACTATATAGTGCATTTCGACATAATCGCCCAATTGAACCACTGGAATGAGGAAACAAAGGCATTAGAGTTGGCTACCAGTCTACGCGGCCCGGCACTAAGTGTTTTGAGTGACCTACAACCAGAATATCGGCATAATTTTCGTCACCTTGTTACCGCTCTATCAGCACGATTTGACCCAGAAAATCAAACAGAAATCTACAAGACGCAACTAAAGCGCCTAATACGGAAGAAAAACGAAACGATCACAGAATTAATGCAAGACATAATGCGACTTACGAGGATGTCATACCCGAACGCACCCCTAAGTTTCCGCGACCAGATAACGAAAGATTCTTTCATCGGAAGTTTAAATGACCAAGAAATGGAATGGGCAGTGTTTCAAGGAAAACCTACAGACCTAGAAGATGCAGTGCGACTGGCATTGGAATATGAGGCCTTTCAACAAGCACGAGGGAGACGAAATAAAGTTGCAGTGCGTATGCAGAGAGAGGAACCAACGTTCATAACCGAAAACGATGATAACTCATATCAAATAGCTATGATCAGTCAAAACACAGAGAAGAAGTTTTACAAGAAAGGTCCCTGTTTCTACTGTAAGAAAGATGGTCACATCAAAAGAGAATGCAGGTTACTACAACGGCACCTAAATAATGAAAAATACAGAAACCAAAGAAAACCGGAATACGTAAAAGACGTGACGACCAGAGAACCTGAGAGCCAGGGAAACGCACAGTAGTTGACGTCGGCGGCCAAACGTCAACTACAAAACAGAAAAGGCCACATGTTTTTGGAATAAAGAACTCAAATACTCGCAGTACCAACTTATTAACAATTGACGTGTTTGTTAACAATGTGAAAATCAGTTGCGTCATTGACACTGGTTCAGTTATAACAGTTATCCACCCAAAGAAATATTACGAGATAGAAAGATGTGTTAGACCTAAATTATTTCCAAACCGTAGTAACTTACAGATGGCAAACGGTGATTTAGTTGTACCAGAAGGTCAGACTGAACTTCAAATTGGTATTAATGGTGAAGTTACCGAACATAAAGTGGTCGTCGCTGACGTTGAGTCACATATGATTCTAGGCCTTGATTTTCTTAAACAGCATAACTGTCAATTAAATTTGGGTGAAGGGACTCTTACTTTGGGAAACAAGAAGTTACCAGGTGACCTGAATAGTGAACAAAATCCTGTATTCAACATTTCCGTACAAGAAGCTGTACAACCTGATAAGGCAAAAAAAAATAATAGTCTTGTTTCCTGCTACCAGCCAGAAAAACATAGGGTAGGTAGGTAGGAAAATTATTTTATTTTTTTATTTTATTTTATTTTTTCCAACGGTATCTTTTTGGATATGAACTACTACAAAACCAAATTGATCATGTCATAGCTTAGACAGCTAAGGTCAATATCATCTTTCAAAATGAAATTCCGTGTCTTTGGATGCACAACTCCAGTGGAATTTTACGAAAGTCCATATTTTTAACATATATTTCATGAAATACAACTTAAGAATATATACATTTTTTCACTTTTGAAACGTGGAATTTCAAAATTTTGAATTTTTTCCTCAAAAGCTAAAAAAAACTTTAGGGTCGGGTGCAAAAAAATAGGGTAGGTCGGGTAGCAGGAAACAAGACTATTTTTTATTTTGGCCTAATAGGGACCGACGACCATGTGAACCTCGTGACGAGAAGGAGACAAACGACGCTGAGAAACATATCAGACACTGTACCGTTGGTGAAGCAAAGAAGAATCCACCTAGGGCAGCCAGATCTAGAGGAAAACCGGGTCAATGTTTAGTTAGGGAACCACTGGAACAAGTGGATACTGATATCCTTGGTCATTTACCACGGACCAAGAAGGGTAACAAGTACAATGTTACCAGTTCAGATTATTGCACCCGATGGATACAAGCAACCGAGAACCAGAAACGAAAGTATGGCACCAAGTCAAACCAGATTAAGTTCATCCCTGGACAATGTGTGTGGATTGCGTCAAAGTCAAGGACCAAAGGAAGATGTCCTAAACTCAAGGTTCATTGGAATGGACCTTACACAGTGTTACGTGCCGTGTCTGACTCGGTGTTCAAAGTGAGCAAGTCTACAGCCGAGAAGCCAAAATATGTGCATCATGACCAGATGAAGCTGTTTCGTGGTGAAACAGATGACAAGAAATCCGTGTAACGTGTATCTCGAAATACATTTCAAGTGACCATGTATAAGTCATTGACTAAATACCCCGAAACGAGGACGTTTCGACTTAAGAAGGGGGTAATGTGACGTTTCACGAAGTGTACCTGTGAAATTCGGGTTAACTCTTGTTTACAAGTTCGGAATAAATGGACCCTGAACCCGATGTTTATAAACTCCTTAAATAATTGTCAATGAACAGTTAACGAAAGAAATGAACAATAATTGATTTAATGACTTTATTAATTTAACATGTATAATTTAATGAGAAAGTGATGTATTTTCTATGTTTTATATGGGTACAACGTTATTAATTTAGTAGGTAATTTTGTTGGTTAAAACCCGTTAACTTATTGATTGTATTGATTGTGACGTAATTTAGATATCTGATTGTCTCTTACGTCATCATAACAACTTTTGGCTATATAAACCAGCTGTTTTGGGTTTAGACTTCAGTCGGCTGTGGGGAGCGACTCAGCACACAGCCTTCCCTGGTAAGGGAAAAGTGACCTAAGTCACTTTGGGGAATGACTCCGTATACTTCGGTTATAAGACGGTACCAAGTCTATGTATACGAAACCATAAAGGGAACCAAGTTTTTAGGAACGTCCTGGATTGACCATCGGTTGGTCACCTTTTTGTTAACCAAATAACGTTGTACCAACCAAGTTACAGTGTACCATTCTGTGTGTTTATAAGTGAACCATTTGATCGTCCTAATAAATGTTATAAACTTTTAACAAGTGTTATTCCTAAGAAACATTGTTTAAAGTGACCAAAAATTGGTCATTACGTCAACCAAAGAAGTGACCAAAAGTTGGTCATTCCGTTTACCAATTAAGTGACCGAATGTTGGTCATTCCATTAATCAATTAAGTGACCAAAAATTGGTTATTAACCATTATATAAACTGTGACCAACGGAACCATCAAATCTCGACCAAGTGACCAGAAAACCAATAGCGGCCCACGAGTTTATTACACGATACCCTCGGTTCCGTTACAATAGTTTAACAGGAATACATTCAAATGAAGTCTACAGCTTCAGGTGAAGGTCATATATATCAGAGCTACATAGATATACCTGGCCAAGTTGCGGGAGGTATAATGTTTTGACCAGTCAGTTAGTCCTGTTTTTTTTGGTCAGCACAACTCCTCATAAACCTCTGCACAGAATTTCGTCCAACTTTGCAGATATTTAGGACACAATGTGTATAGATGTGCGTATTATCAGAAAATTCCGATTCCTATATTTTTCCCGGGAATTTCCGCACTTTTCAATTTAGATTTTTGGCCAAACCTTGAATATAGAGATGAACAGTTTGTCAGCGCAACTCCTCTTAAACCACTTCACAGAATTTCGTTAAACGTAACGTATATTTAGAACACAATGTGTAGATGTGCAAATTACCAGGAAATTCCGATTCCGCAATTTGTCTGGAAATTTCGGCACTTTTCAACTTAGATTTTTGATCAAACCTTGAATGTAGAGATGAACAGTTTGTCAGCGCAACTCCTCTTAAACCGCTGCACAGAATATTGTCAGACTTTACAGATATTTAGTATACAGTGTGTAGATGTGCATATTACCAAGTAATTTCGATTTCTTTATTTTCCTGGGAATTTCCGCACTTTTCAACTTAGATTTTTCACCATACCTTGAATATAGAGACGGACAGATTGTAAGCCGACTCCTCTTAAACCGCTGCACATAATTTGCTCAAACTTTGCAGATATTTAGTACACAGTGTGTAGATGTGCATATTATCAGGAAATTCTCATTCCATTATTTTTCTGGGGATTTCCTCACTTTTCAACTTAGATTTTTGGCCATACCTTGAATATAAAAATAAACAGATTGTAAGCGCAACTTCTCATAAACCACTGCACAGAATTTCGTCAAACTTTGCAGATATTTAGGACACAATGTGTAGATGTGCATATTACCAGGAAATTGCGATTCCTTTATTTTTTCCTGGCACTTTCAGCACTTCCAGTTTTGGGGGAGCGTGGGGTATGTGAGCTTGCTCCTTCTGCTTTCATTCAATTGTCACACTTAGAAAGCACAAGGCTCAACACTATCAGAGAATTCTGAAAAAGCCAGGAAAGGATTTGCATCCATGTATGGCGACAACATGCTTCTTGCAATTTAGCATAAAAGAGTAGTTAGTTGAGCATGAAATTCAGGCGCATTGGGCAGATATTTTAACAGAAAACCTAATTTTTAAAACTAAGGAGGCTATTAATAAATTTAAAGAACAAAGGAGGAAATATCATCAAACACCCGTTATGTGTTAAGGAATAAGGTGCAACAGAACAAAAAGAAAGAGTGTACTGTCTTGAATGCCACAGAGATGGTTGTACAAGGTCACATTAAAAAGGGGATATCAAGTTAAATCTTCCAAGAAAAATATAAAGAGGAAGTGCCAGTGAATAGCATTTGTCCGGCGCACTTTTCTGCTCGAGAAAGGAAAGACAGAAAGTTCATTGTAAGGTTCATAAAATCCCATACTCATTTTTTGTCCTTCGAACACGGTTAATTTTTGTCCATTCCAGAAAGTATAAAATCAGAAAATTTAGGAATGTTGTCCCTTAAAATATCAATCAACAACATTTTAGACAAAATTTGAGAGAAATTTTCCGACAGGATAACAGGGACAAACTGGAAGATATCAAATATTTCAATTTAATTGATCGGAAAACAATCAAATATTTCAATTTAATTGATCGGAAAACAATCAAATATTTCAATTTAATTGATCGGAAAACAATCCACAATTTAAAAAAGAAAATTGGCACAGCCATCAATTATACAACACAGCAATGATA
>NW_026920493.1:0-17470 GCF_032062105.1 Saccostrea cuccullata | reverse complement strand
GTAAATGATACCATGTAAATACAGTATAACATTCAGTGTAACACCGACAAAGCGAATTCACAGATATAGCTAAGTTTTTGGGGGGTCCTGGCCAATTTGTTAACAATTCTTTGTAAAATTTGACGGAATAAGCGATTTCTGGTAAAATTTTTTACAGATACATGTATCGCAAACTGATTTTGAGTCCTGTAGAGGATAGATATAATAAAATATAATAAAATAAAAAAAAAAATTATAAGGAATTTTCAAACATCTCAAAATTTGATATATTGAACTGACTTTATTTTCAGAAATTATTCAAACAAAATTCAATTCATTAAAAAACCTTAGTTATCCAATATGTTATAAAATGATTGCTTCCCTTACATATTCGGAGGTAAATCTTCCAGGAAAATGTGCATATTGCCAACTCGCCATATATATTTCTACAAATTCTTACAAATATAACGAATCACGAATATTGGGAATTAAAATCACAGGTCCCCAGGACTTTGCTTTAATCAAGTTTAGGATAAATTACTTTGCAATCAACTTAGATATTGTTTGAACCTTCCCCCATAAGGTAAGAAAATGCAAAAAAATTCTATCTCTTAAAGGCAAAGGTTTTAAGTACCGCCTTCAAAAATACCTGGTCTGGGTAGCCTTGTCAATTAAGTGCATGAAGGTTAATCATTGGATGCTGGAACTTGATTGACATTTACTTACTTTACTCTGTGTATACCCTGTACACCTTGTTTGGGACTCTTGGTGATTAATCTCTGATCCTTTGATGTTTACTGAACATTGTTTACAGAAACTGTATAACTACATGTATGTACATTTTAGACTGATAATATATGAATTAATTTATATATTAAACATACCTTAAATATTTGAAAGGATTATAATACACTTTTAATCAGATAAGAATTTACAAGCAGTCGTTTTAGCATGTTTCATGTTGAAGAAGCTTAATCAATTAAGGTTCTAGGATAAATCTAGATATTTTTTTTAGTATAATATAGTTAACACAACTTTTTTTATTTAATTAATAGAGAGAATCCTGTGGATGAATAAATTTCAAAAGTTTCAAAAGGAGTTTTTTTTTAATTAACACATACACTCAAATCTAATTAATCATAGTTTTAATATTTGAATTTATTGTATTATATCATATTTTTTAAAATGGTCAGGGATGTTTTCAAAAAGTCAAAATTAAAATCATTATAATAGAAAAACCCTTAATTTTACTACTAAATTTAAAATTGTCTTAAAATCCCCAACTCAGGTTAAGTTTGACACCTGGGGTATTTCACTGTGTATTAAATGACTTCCTGTGTATAGGGATAAGGAGACAGGTGGCCACAGGTAGACTGCTAGCCCCCAACGAATTCACACCTGTACAAAATAAGCCCCTCCCTCATCTGAAATTTACCACCCAGTAAAAAATCTCTGCCTTTAAGGTTAAAAAGTTATGGTGAAGGTTCCAACTACTTTTAGCATATAGGTCACAGTCAAGGTCAAAAATGTTGCCATGTGAAAGAACTTAATTAGTTGAGAGTGCATATTAAATATGATGTCTCTATCTCCTATGATTCAAAAGTTATGGCGAAGCTATTTTAGGAATATAGGTCACACTCAAGGTGACTAACCATGGTGTCATTTAAAAGAGATTATTTAATTAGTGGAGTAACCATATAATATGTAGTCTTTGTCTCTTGTGGTTCAAGAGTTTTTGCAAAGATAATAGTTGACACAAATAGTAAAACAGTCAGACAAACCGTCCAAAACAATATGTACCCCATCTATTGATCCTGGTGCATAAAAATCATTAAAAGTACGCCATACCCATGCAAAAGTTATCAAATAGGAAATAAAAGATTTATTTGAATGTTTTCCTAAACAAGCAAGGTTCTGAATAACTAATTCTCTCAAAATAAATTGTAAAATCCAGTTGAGATCCAGAGCATCTGGACTATGTTTCAGTGTACCTGGTCTGTATGGCTTGGTCTCTAGTTTGGCCATGGCTGGGATGATAAGGTTTAGTTCCTGATCCTTGTCATCCATCACTCCATTCTGTTGTCTCTTAAGCCGCTCCTCAGCTTTCTTTTTCAAGGAATAAGTCTAAAACAAAAAAGGTGCCATTAGGTCAGATACTATATTATACTATATACAACTGATAATCATATCACATTAAAAGCTTGAGTAAACCAAATATATTAACACACAACTTCATTGACAAACAAGTTTTGTGGTATGATAAACAGAATGTCAGATTGAAGAGACAGACGTGTCAAAATCATGGAATAAGAATAAAAGTCAGAATTCATAGTGAAACAGAGTTATACAGAGATGTCAGTTTAGAAAGTTTGTACTGTAATTTATGCTTTAGTATATTAAGATAATTTTCACTGTAATGGTATAGATATTTTGGACTGTAATTAATTTAACATGATATTAACCGTGTAGTAGAAGTCATCCAGATATGGATTTTCTGTTTGGAGTTGGATCAACTGGATTTTGATAATCCAGTCTTTTTCTTTTTGAGTCATCAATCCAGCGTAAGCATCCACCGATCTCTTCCTGTCTTCCTCCGGATTGTAATGGTAGTACCTGCGGCGGTCGTGTTCCCGCCGGTTGTCGTGGTAATCTCGGCGGTGTTCCCGGTTGTCAGGGTGATGACCTTGATCGTACCTGGCTGGGTCATGACCTTCTGAATAACCCTCTCTGTGATCAGTATTGCTGTAGTTTCCACGGTTACTACAAAGATGTGAAAATTCACAATGTTCCATTTGTAAAAAAAAATATTTTTAGAATATTGCAACCTTTTTTTATTTTCATATAAACACTGTACTTACTGTCCCCTGAAGAATCCCCTGCCTCGACCTCTTCTGGGATCTGAATGACCCAGTGGATGTGGTGGTCTACAAAACATCAATATTCATCAAGTTATAACTCATTTAAATATATTCAGAATCTGTGTATTTTGACATAGGATTGTTAAACATTAATATGTTCAGTGGTTATTTATGAGACTGTGTGGTTGTCTTCAAAATATGAATATTCATTTATTTTAAGTTCAACTAATTCCTATAAATATATTCTGCATATTTTTGTATGGGCATATTAAACATGCTTTTAGAAAAATGTGTTACATAGTACTTAGACAAGAAAAGGTGATGTAGAAAGAACAATTAATATATTTCTTAAACTTCCCCCAAAACATACAAGTCATCTAGAAAACTTATTAAAAGAATCATACAAAATTTGACCTTACCTTGGGCCCACTGGGCTGTTGTGAGGGGGAGGGTAGGACCCTGCGTGGGGTGGGCCGTAAGGACTGCCGGAGTGAGGACCAAAGTGACCGCTGTGTGGACTTTGGCGTGGACCAGGGCTGTTGTATGGACTTTGTGGTGGTGGACCCCTCAGCAGCTGGCGGGGGATACCAATGGGAGCACTGGGCATACGGCTTCCTATATAACAAAAGATGATAGAGTGTTGATACTATGAATGGATTATATAGAAGATACAAAGATCTACATTAAATATATGTGATAAAAGATGAATTGACTTAAATGATTCACATTATTTTTATCTTAAAAGATATTTTCTTAATTTTAATATATTCTTATGATCAAAATTTTAAGAATACCATTAAAAAATTTTTTTTAATTATTAAAGCATTTTCTTTCTTTTATTTTTGGTAACAAAACTATATCTTAAATTCTTGAAAGTCAGTAAAGTAAGGGTCATGTTAAACCATCTTGCAACATGTTAAGTTTGTGATTAAATAGGATTTCAACATGCTCTGCAAGATTAACAGCTCAATAAATTAAAATATGCATTTTTCAAGCAAACTATTTTTAAAGTCAGTTCATGCAAAGTTGAAAAAAATCAAAGTAGAAGATATCCAAGTAAAAGACAACTAACCCCTGGTTTATCAAAATCCACATCCTGATTCAGCAGTTTCCGTGATTTGCCTGGTTTCATGTCTTCGTGGATTTCATCCAAGTCTTTTGTTTTCCGTTTCGTTCTGTATTTCTCTTTGATTGGTTTATCTCCCTTGTGTTGCTTTTTTCTCGCCAGGCGCCCCATGGTTTTGTTTTACTTTTTATCTGAAAGTTATATAGACACATTAAGCAGTTACATGTACTAGCTGAAAGCTACTAAAATGGAAAAAATCATTCCAACCTAAATTAAAATTTCCCTTCACTTAGTTTTAAATAAATCAAAATATCTTAATTGTTATTGACATATTTTAGATAAAGACTAAATGGCACAGGTATGTGAAATGTTTTTAAAAGTTAAACACATCAGGACAATTTAAGTGTTGTATACAAACCAAAATGCATGATTATATTGGCCATGTTGGCAGTTTTCTACAAATTATCAGTGATGCTTTGTCTTTCATGCATTTAAGATTTTTAAAACTTTAAAATAAATGCAGAAAATTTAAATAGGTTAACCAACATGACCAAAATTGAAAAAAACCCAACAAAATACTGATTAAAAAGGGTATCCAATTTTTTGGGTCATTTTTTGATTTCTAACTCATTATTTTTCTGTAAAGTGAAAAATGATGAAATTGTATGGAAACAAGACCATATTAAAAAAAACAATTAAAACTTTATTTTCTAAACCACATGAAATCTTAAACAGTGTCGATTCCAAAGAGGAATATCATTTTTCAATGACAACCACATCCAAACTCTAGGAACTAAATGTTAAATACTAGCTGCAGAACTGTAGCTCTCAAAAAAATATATATATTGATAGACAGGAGAGCTACAGTGCCACCCATTGCAAAAACTGTATATATATATTTATTGCGCACATTTGTATACAAGGAGAACATGTGCTGTGACATCGAAATAGGGCAGCGAGAAATTCAAATATTGCGTATATTTTTTATGCTTTAAGTCAAAATGTAAAAAAAAAAAGGAATGTTGAAAGTGAATTATTGGTGTGTTTTAGGACTGCCACGGGTACCCGAAATGACCCGGAACCGCGGAACAATTAATTCGGGACGGGTAAGGTTCCGTTTTTCCGGAATTCGGTTCGGGTCCGATATGTATAGCAGAGTAGATTTTACTATAAAAATGGCGTCAAAAACGAGAGATTTGTTAGTACATTGTCATAAAATTTCAAAATGGCAGGAAAAAAATAAATTTACCTGCCATGTTGGCCTATAAGTTTGACATTGAACAGACAGAATGGCCGATTATCTTCTGTATGTAAACAGGTAAAGGCCAGTTGTATATTTTTCCCCCTTTAGATCCGATTGTTTTTCTCTACTTTCTGCAACTGCCGATTCAATCAGCCAATGACATTTTGGTATAAATAGATCTTGACAAAATACTCTATAATTTTATTTCCAAACCCATCTGCAAGGAGCATAAAAGTAGTGATGAGTGTTTAAAACATCGAAGGAAACCATACCATGTTAGTTTTTTACCACCATGATTGAATATGGGGTCGGACTAATAGCAGGAAACGGACAATGTTGCAAAGTTTTACAAATGGAAAAAATTAGTCTAGGTAATCTTTAAACGTGATTATACATTGAATATCATTAAAGATACAAGTCTTATTTTTGGATTACTATTTCTAAAAATTATATTCCCAAGAAATAAATACATGTACAAGTAAGAAAAGGTGGGACTAATATAAGTTAAATACCCATTGAATGGAATTAAAAAAAAAAAATCCCCATTATGTTTCAATATATTAATTTTGTTTAAAAGAAAACAAAATAATATTTCCACCTTATTAAAAGGAAAGTTGATATTCATATTTGAATATTTTATGTAATAAAATGACTATTTTGTAAAAGTCTGACAGAAATCTGAGTTAGTTTAATTACTTTTCTATTGGCCTATAATTTTAGGAAGTTTAGGACAGAATGGCCTATAACTTTTCTGGTAAATATGCCAGATGTCCTATAGTTACTGAAAAATTATTTCAATCTGAAACCCTGAAAGGTGATTTAAATAATTTGGTACAATTGTTGTCTAGTCAGGAGGCTACTTTAAACTAGTTATAATGTTGCAATTTCTAAGATTATATACAAATGTGGAAATAATACAAATCATGAGCTTTTCTTCCATTACCTACCCGACCCGAGAAACCCGAAACGGAACCTGAAAAAATCAGAACCGACCCGACCCGAAAAATTTTGGAACCGTGACAGCCCTAGTGTGTTTGAATCACACAGACTTGGATGTAGGCATATTTTTCATGAAGCACTAGTGTGCTTCATAAAATAACTCACTCAAAACATTCCCTAATTGAACTTAGGACTTTAACTAAGTCTCACTTCTTCCATAGCAGAGGCCTCAATATGCTTGACAAGGCTAAAAAAGTGGGAGAAAATAAAAATGTTCAAACCAAAATTTTCAACACTTGAAAGTGAAAAAAAAACTCTGTACAAAATAAATCGAGTGCAACTGATGGTGAAGCAAGGAAGTTTGAAATCTGATGTCACAATGAGAAGTTACTTTAAAGTAGATCATACAAAAGTCTTAAGCGAAACTGCCTTTGTAAATATTTGCATGGACCCTGATTGCAGTATATTTCATTTAACATGTTTAATTTTTCAACATTAATTGTAAAATAGTATAAAATGCTATTATCATAATTTATAGGATGCAAAAAATGTTATATTTAATGTTTATTTATATTTCAAAAGTAAAAACGACTTTAAGATACTTTAGTCTAGAGAGGATTAAAGGTCTCTTGTAAAGTTACGACAAATTTTACACACTTATCTTCAATAAAAACAAATCATTAGATATTTTATGAAAAGGCCTACTGACACATGTATACACGTTGATACCTATACAAATTTCAATAGTCAGCTGACAGCACGTCAATTTACCCAATTGGACCTAAATGGAAACACAATGGACCCAAATGAATATTAAATAGGTATTATTATTTATCCAAATTATGAAATGAATTAATTAATTATTAATTTAATAATTTTTTGTAGCTTTCTATATACATGTATAGGCAAAATTATTGGGATGGATGGGGGGGGCAGGGTCTCTCCTCCCCGACCCCACCCCGCTCGGTTTCTAAAGCCATGGAAAGTGTATAAATTTCATTATCCCGCTTCAGACAAATTTGTAGATTGCTGATTAAATAAAGACTGATCACATGACACCCTGAAATATTCTGTATTACATCGCCGTCAAGGAGTAATGTGTAAAATCGCTCAGACACACAATTACGTTCGAAGTGTTGCTTTTGTAAATAAAAATGGTTGCTTAGTAATGGTTTATGTAGGTAGTTTAGTTAAATTTCTTGTTACCGTAACAATATTTTATGTTAATTGTTATTGGATTAAAACTAATATTTTCATGATATGCACAAATATTTTTTTATATTGAAAAAGGTCTTCAGTGGGATAAATTCATAACACAGTCAGTTAGTGACCTAATACGGATTCATACAGGGTGTGAAATGGAAATCCGTATTGGGACTCAGCTTTGCCTCGCCCAATAAGGATTTCCATTTAACACCCTGCAGCGTTTTTTTTCCCTTATTTAACTGGTTTTGATAAACGGCACCATTCTTAATGCCTAAAACGTTAATTTTTCCCAATTTTGTGACCAAAAATTCCCAATTCAACTGTGAAGCAACAGACTATGATCAAGTTGACGAATTGTTTCACTTCTGCTTATAACAAAAGTAGAGAAAGTCGTAATTTGGCGAAGTCTGTTGTGTATACAGCATAGTATCACAAATTTTGACAAAGTGAAAGCATGAAAATGTGGAAAACATGGGACTCCGACATTGATAAAAAAGCAATAAATACGTGTTGCTTATTCTTTAAAACAGGTAGTAATAGGTAATTTAGATGGAATAAGCGCAAAAAGGTTTAATTTGATTAAATGAGGGAAAATTCTCATTGTTCTTCTTTGATGTTATTTTTCCCAATTGAACGGGTACCAGACCCTTTCCCAATGGGTGGGAAAAAATTGCTTCCCTGTATTATTAGTTACATAGTCTTTTAGTTACACGGTATAGAATGATACGTGGTTAATAAATTTCATACCTGGCGAGGCGGAACCTCAAAATTTTTGTCAAAATTACATTTTATCTGTATTTTATAAATGGTTTTCTCTGCTAAATCCTTCATCGCGCTTATACTGTGCCTATTATGACGTCATGTTTGTGTTTGTGATGTAATACATCGACCGGGTATAGATTACAACTGACCAGGTATGGATTTACAACTGACTAGAGTTGGGTATTGCGAGTGAAAACCATATTGCGATTTATTGCAATATTTTACGTTGAATATTGCAATATATTGCGATATATTGTAGATTAATTATCATTAATAAATTTGTACAGAAAGTTTAAAATGCTGTCAAGTTCAAAGACTATTTAAATTTATCTATAAATTTTAAAGGAGGCGGGGGATAAGAAATTAATCGCACACATAAATATAATAACTTTTAATCAAAAACCAGGTAAAAAATTAAAATAAAATGTACTCATTTGATGTATTTTCAAATTGAAAAAAAAAGTTTATGCATAGTTTATTCTTTATAGTTTTTTTTTTTGGGGGGGGGGGGGGGGGTTGTTTTATTGAAATGGCATAAAATGTAATTTAATGATTAAAACAATACATACTATATAGAAATTTTATGTGGTCACAGAATAAAATTAAAGCCAGAATGAAATTGTGACCTATTTTCGGGCGTTTAGTGTTTTAGTCTGACCCGACCTAATTTCACATTATGACATACGATCAGGAACTGCATTGGCCTATTTCTTTTGTTTTAATATACATGCTCCTGGTATAGCATGAAGGTGTTTAAAATGGCAAGAAACTTGTTAAAAAATAATAAAAAGCAACACTGTATCAAGTGAAAACATGGATGGCCATTTATGTGTAATATGTATCTTGAACTTAACATTCATCGTCGATGTGTAGATTCCATGAGCTTTTGAGAACCGCATTACACATGGTATACACCCTGTAGAAATGTAATGTTTTATATATTTTCTTTCTTAATAATTTTATTTAAAAGTCTTTTTATTAATTATTACCAGGGTAATTTTATTTTAAAGTAATATATTTAAAATTGCGACAGTGAATGAAAAGCTTCCTTTCTCTCTCTCTTCTCTCTATCTGCCTCTGAAAGCCGACGAAGTATTTTTATTACTAGATTGAAAAGGCCTGGGGAAGTTACAAGTATTATTTCAGCAGTTTCTATAATAAAGGAGGTTTTTATATATTTTTATAAATATCGTGAAATACCGGTATCTGATTTTTATATCGCGATATATTATCGTGGTGAATAATACCGCAATATACCGATATACCGGTAATATTGCACAGCCCTACAACTGACGGAGTATAAAAAACCCACCGCCTTCACGTGACAGACTTCAACCAATCGTAAGCCAGGATTTCACTGACAAATTGACAGAGGTGGGGTAAGAATCCCTATTAGGCCACTAACTGACTGTGTTAAACTAATAATATTGTACTCAATGATGTGCAGAAGTCATTACAAACAAAATAAATATATTTTCAAAATACAATTTAAGAAACTAATAATATTGAAATATTCTTGTTTTTTAAGTTCAATTAAAGTTCTTCAATTTCCATTTGGGTTAACTGACGCATCCGTCAGCTGATAATATTAAGCTCTTCAACACTGTTCAACAGGTTGGGACCAATCTCCCAAATGGGATATAATAGCCTGTTTGGGATATAATATCCCAAATGGGCTATAAATTTACAGTTCAAAAATTATTTTTTTTTATTTTGGCTACAAATATCATAAATCCGCATCAGGGCACTTAAAAAAGAATAACTTTTGGTTGACAAGTTTTCCTGTATGTCCATTGTTTAGAAGATTAATCCCTCGGAAGTTCTTTAACTTCTTGGGGATCAATCTAACAAACGGTAGGGTTGCAGAAAAACTTGCTTACCAAAAGTTATTCCTTTTGAAGTGCCCTGGTGCGGATTTATGATTTTTATAGCCAAAATAAAAATTTTCAATTTTTGCAATTTTTATCCCATTTGGGACATTCTATCCAAAACGGACTATTATATCCCATTTGGGAGATTGGTCCCAATCTGTTCAATGCGAGTTTACGAGAAAGAAACGAACACTAGTGTATAGTGCATTGGTAAAAATCAAATGAAACAATGACATTAATTAATAGACTTAATATTTCTAAGATATGAAAATATCATATTAGAGGTATTTTCCACTTATTTAAGTCATCCTTTTATTATATATTAAAATTTTTATTATATTGCTGAGGAAATTCTAGCTGACGAGTCTTACAAGCAGGTGTAATACTATTGAACCTTATTATATACGCTTAACTGTTTGAAGCTTGGGGTTCTACATGCACGGATAAAGTATATAACAGAACTTAATAATAATATGTTCCGCTTTCTCAATGCGTCCAACTTACAGTCAGTTTTCTCTGTCGATGTTCTCAATCGGTGAATCAACTGTCAAATGTTTTCCCACGTGGTCAAAACAAAGAGCTCGAGCCCGATGTAATTACAAGAGCTTCAGGATGGAGGGGGTATATTTCTAAATACACTTGTTTAAATAAAAGTGAAATATCGCTGAAAATAACATGCTTTAAAAATATCACATCTACTGTATATAAAAGAACCATAGCCAAAGGCACTTGGTTTAATAGTTTTTTTTTTTTAATTCTACGAGCTCGAGGACCCCGTGGCTGCTTATACTACCCCCCCCCCCCCCCCCTACCCACCCACACTCGCCTTCAATGATTTTTTTAAAAATATTTTTTTTCATGTAATTGTTTTTTTTTTTGGTTTTTTTTTGTTTGTTTGTTTGTTTGTTTTTTGTTTTTGTTTTTTTTTTGTAGCGTATAATAAGATACGACCTCCTAACTTCATCTATATGTTCCTGATCAAAAATCACATTGAAAAAAAAAGCAGAATATACAATGTACTTTGGTTATATTGGACATCAGCCTAAAAAAAAAAAAAAAAAAAAAAAAAACAACCCCCCCCCCAAAAAAAAAACCCATGAACTCTGTTTTTTCTCTAAAATATGCAAGCCATATCACCATCTGTTTCCATGTTATGCCAGGTTAAAGTTTTTTTTCATAACTACAGAATTCTTCAAAATCAAGGTCAGAAGGTCAGAGCTATGTATGTGAAGTATGGACACCCTTGCCCTAATCATTCAAAAGTTATGGCCAAGGTTATTTAACAAATGATTTTAAAAGTAGGTCAAACTCCAAGATCAAGGTAAGAAGGTCAAAGGTTATTGGTATTCAATGAAAGGCCTTGTCACAAGAATTACATGTGTGAAGTATATAACGCTAGCCCTTACCGTTATAAAGTTATTGCTAACTAAAGGTTTATGTTTTTTTTTTAAAGTCTGGAAATCTCTAAGGTCAAGGTTATTAGTATCCAATAAAAGGTCTTGCCACAAAAATACAGTCATATGTTTAGTATGGAAGCCCTAGCTCTAACCTTTCAAAAGTTATTGCTAAGGTTAAAGTTTTTCATAAGTACAGAAATCTCCAAGGTCGAGGCTATTGGTATCTAGTAAATGATCTTTCCACATCAAATACATATGTGAAGTATGGAAGCCTTAGTCTTAACCGTTCAAACATTATGGTCAAGTTTAAAAATTGAAAAGTAAGTCATACTTCAAGGTCAAGGTCAAAGGTCTTGATTTCAAATAAAAGTACTTGTCACTAGGATTAAATAAAGAAAGTATGAAAGCACTAGCCCTAACCCTTTAAAAGATATAGTCAATGTTTGTATTTTAAAAGTAGGTCGAACTCCAAGATCAAGGTCAAAAGGTAAAGTTCTTGGTATCCCCCAAATAAAAGACCTTCTTACAAGGATTACATATGGGAAGTATATGAAAGCTCAAGGCATCTCCTTTTAAATTTTATGGCCAAGGTTAAAGTTTTTCCATAAGTTTGGAAATGTTTGGAATTTTTGTGTAAAAGTGGGTCAAACTCCAAGGTCAAGGTAAAAAGTTCACATTTTGTGGTACCTAAAGAAAGGTTTTATCACAAGGAATACACATGTTAAATTTGTAAATCATAGCTCCACTAAATCAAAAGTTATGTGCAAGGTTAAAGTTTTTGCTGACAAACAGACAAAAAGATAGACTGACAGCTAGAGAGACAGACAGATAAACAGAGAAATGGACACGACAAAAACTATCTACCCCGAAACTTTGTTTATAGGGGCATAGAACACACTGGAAAATCCTATTTTTCCTAAAAAAAAATTCAATGCCAATTCCATTCAATATCCATTTTTATGCCCAAGTAAACGAGGTTTTTTGGGGTTTATAGTTTTTGTCGTGTCCGTCTGTCTGTCTAGCTGTTTCTCTGTCTGTCTCTCTGTTTGTCTGTTTGTCCGCAAAAACATTAACCTTGCCCATAACTTTTGATTTAGTGGAGCCATGACTTTCATATTTCACATGCCTATTCCTTGTGACAAGACCATTCTTTGAGTACCACCAAATTTGACCTCTTGACCTTGGAGTTTGACTCACTTTTACACGAAAATTTTAAATTTTTACTTTTGCCATATTTTTTGAACAGGAGATACCAGGACATTTATACTTCACATACGTATTATTTGTTGAAGGACCTTTCATTGGATATCAACAATCTTGACACTTTGACCTTGTAGATTTCCGTACCTTTGAAAAAAAACTTTAACCTTGTCCATAACTTTTGAACGGATATGTAATTCGTGTGAGAAGACCCTTCATTGGATACCAAGAACTTTGACCCTTCGACCTTGACCTTTGAGTTTGAGATACTTTAAAAAAGCAAACCTTGACCACGACTTTTAAAGGGTTAGAGCTAGTGCTTTCGTACTTTACATATTCAATCCTTGTGACAAGACCTTTCATTTGATAACAAGAACTTTGACCTCTTGACCTTTGAGTTTGACCTACTTTAAAAAGAATTAACCTTAGCCATAACTTCTATACGGTTAGGACTAGGGCTTCCATACTCTACATAAGTATTCTATGTGGCAAGACCTTTCATAGGATACCAATTACCTTGACCTTTTGACCTTGGAGTTTTTTGTACTTTTTGAAAAAACTTTAATATCGGCCTACTTTCAAATTTCACAATTGTTTTCCAGTGAGAATACCCTCCTTTTGATACCAATTAATTAAATTTGCATTTAAGAAAAATTTAATCTTCGCTATATATTTTGCCATACGGGGGACACCAGTGTTTCACAAACACATTTTGTTTTTTTAATTCTGCTAAAAGGAAGAGCAACCCCATTTCATTGTGTGGGAGAGACATTTCTCTAATAATTCCATTTTCCCAATGGCTTGAATTTGCCAGAGTCCAACTTAATTTACAGTTAGCTGCAGAACTGGTCAGCAGAAAGGGCAAAAATTATCACAATGAGAACAAAAAAAAAAAAAACAAAAACAAAACTTAACACAGAAAAAAAAATAATGCGATCTTAATGTGTGAACGTGAGCTAAATATTGAGATATTCAAATAAACATACAATTATTGACTGGGTATGAGGGCAACATATGATTTGTTGGACCTGAAAGTCAACATGTTGCCCAAGGTCGCAATAAGACATATTTAAAATTCATCTTTACTTTAAATTAAAATGCAGTGTATCAATTTTATTCGGCTTTAAAAGCACAGAAACACAAAACTCAGTTTTAACTGAAGGTATTGTTTCTTGTTGTCCCCTCTGTAAAGCTTTGAAGCATTATATGTAGAAGCCAACGCCCTACGCCCAACGGAATAGGATTTTCACGTTTTTACTGTAGTGTACTTTTATCCTTATTTGCTTGTCAACAATTTTTTGAGCTTGATGTTTTTTGCCGGGATGACCACCCCCTCCCTCCCCCCCCCCCGAATAAAATTCTGGATCTGCGGCTGTATTATAAAGAAGTTAATTGATGTTTTAATAAAAAAAAATCTCTTGATAAAAACATGGATGAAAAAGTTATGGAGGACTCTGGAAAGTATAAACAAAAATAAATAAAATGAATAAAATCCCAGTAATAACTGTTAAAAAATGATTAAATAAAATTTATCAATCTAGAAAAAACATTTTTCAAACTCATTTGTATCAAAGTTCTTTTTAGAGTTATCTTTCCTGCTACATAATACTCATCACAAGACACTTTTTTGTATTCCCATAGTATCCCTGAGAATTTGTAAAACATCTACAATGTAATGTGAACGATGTCATACCTATGTTGTTCATTACTTGCACCTTAACTGGACGAATATATTATACTGAAAGAAAAAGGAAACGCAAGGTAAACTTTTGAGGTGAATTAAATTTGTTTTTCTTAAGGACATTGGCAACGTTTCTGGATTTTGTATAGAATTTTTCAAGAACTTTTGAATAGGTTTAATGGTACCAAACATGTTCAATTCTTGCCCTTTTTACCCATCAAGCCAACCTTTCTTTAAAGATTTTGTCAAATCAATGTTTTTACAATTCTCAATGCATTTCCTATGTAAAATGTAGATAAAATGGTCCTATATTATTTTTAACCATAAGATTTTTCTAAAACACATTTCTTTCATAAAGTTTACACATGAAATACATTGTTGAATCTTCATTTCTGGTGACAAACATATATTTTGGCTCAAATTGCAAATATAGAAACAAAACACAGAAATACCAGCACTGTTCTTTGGTTTTAAGTTACTTCCCTTAACATCTAATTATTATTCATAATGACCAATAGACTGGTTGTTTATTTCTATACTATAATTTACTTTATTTGAAAGGAACTGTCATTAATCATTTTTGCAGGGATTTAGTATTAACTTTTAATGATGCCTCCTTCACAAAACCCATAGAATCGTTCTCATCTGGTCTACCTAGCTATCACCACTCTCAGCATAATTATGTCACTTCTTTGCTCTTCCCAGCATACATGTACTTATTCTAAATGACGACCTGTTGACTGTCTGCCCCCTCAGCACAATGTAAACAAACCCACCTCTGCTATTCTTTTATTATTGTAGAGTTGAATATATCTGATAAAAACGCACACGTGCTTTTGTTTACCTCTCAGTCTGTAACGCACGCTTTATTGGTTTTCACCGCCTACAGAATTCCATACGGGAGATCACTCTCAAATGACTACTAGTATTTTTATAATTGAAGAAACCTGGGTATAAACCTTTATTCTCCGGAAACCCTGCGTTGCCAATGACCTTAATGTATGTATTAGTTTTCCTATCTAACTTTTATAATCATCTTTCAAAATTATATAACCAAATTCCCATTTGATTTTGTCTAATAACTCATGAGTTATTGAAGCTCAAATGATGATACCCCCCAAAAGTGAAAATCAAAAACTCATTATCTTCAGTGTCTCTCCTATGCATGCATCTTCTCCTTTGCATGGAATTTCGTCAGAGTGTTTATCATTCAAACCCTGGCTATATTTGGCCTGGGTCACCACGAAAAAAATAAGTCAAGCCAGCGAGAGGAATACAACAGTAAGTTGACTATCTCAAAAACATCTGTCCATCTTGGGTTATGGTCAATCACCACTACTGTCATGTCCTCCCATTTGTGACCCTCAAGGTTGAAATGTTCCCCAACGGGTTCATTGAGTTTTTTGGTCCTAATGGTCGAGCGGTGGTTATTAACTCTCCTGCGGAGATCTCCTGTTTCACCAATATACTGTTTGGAGCAAACTTTGCAACTGATGAGATAAATGCAGTTGTCAGTCTGACAGGACAAATTCCCTTGTATTTTGTAGCTGCGGCCTGTAACAAATTTAACAAACATTCTTAGAGCTTTATATTAGCAAAACTAGTCCCCCTATCTGCCAGTGTAATCTGGTTACTACAAAAAAATATAATTGCAGTAATTCCGTCAGAAAAAAAACTTCGAATTTGCAATAACGTAAACTTGATCTTAACCTCATCAAGTTAAACAAATACTAGCGTTAAAAGTCAGCTCAACATCTGCAAGCATGTAGGGAGAAAAGTGATTCAAAATCCCGGTAAAAATATCAAATAGTAGTATCATCGAAACGAAAGGAAATATCAATTTGGTTAATTTGATTTGTAACTCACGAAGATACAGCCACGTGCTGGAAAAACGCTAATGTCTTCGAGCATTAATTTAAGGGAACATTTGCAGAAAACCAAGAGATGGACAGACAAAAAACATACAGATAAAAGATCCCGCAGAAAGATAGACAGACGGTCAGACATTTACACAGCTAGACAGACAGACAAACAAGGAGGAGCCCTTAGGTTTTCGCCGGTCTATATCTATGTAATAAGGAGGCCAGGAAAAGGCCAAACTCTTTGTTTCAGACAGAGGAACAGGCAGACAACCATACAGATAGAAATCCCCACAAAAGACAAACAAGGAGGAACCCTAAAACTTCGCTGATTTGACCGGTAGAGGACTAATAAATTTATTGACTATATGTATATATATTAAATCAGAGGGTCAAGAAAAGGTCAAAATTGTTACTTTCATTAGATATTTAGAAATTTTATTTTCAATGCCTTAATTCATATTTATCCATTTCTAACAATAAATTTTCATCTCTTTTATTTTTATCGACTTAAGTAAGAATTAGTAACAATAAATAGTGGCGACAAGCATACATTTTATCGGCAGTATGCAATCTGTCTGATCTTCTTCCAAATACATGTACAAACAAATTAAAATACTTTGCAATATGATAAATGAATATATTTATAGAATTCTACTATAATTGAATTTTACTTAGGTTAATTGCATCTTGTTTAAATGGAATATTTTAATTCGGTTGAAAAGTATGTTTTGCTCTTCTGATATTTAGAAACAATTAAATGTCCCATTAAATAAGACGTTATATTCAGTTTTTATACACAATAAGAGAAAAGAGTAAACAATCCAAGATCAGTAGACATAAGAAAAAAGAGGACCTGCCAACATTGCATCCCGATTAACACAAGTGAATAAACGTTTACCACAATAATGTCAAGGTCAACCATCTTGAGCAATAATAGGAAATATAGGAAATAACATTCAAAATAGCCGGAAGACGAGACACTAATATTCCAACTTGAATCTTCATGGACACATACTAAGTACCAATTGTACTTTTAACAGAACTTTGTCACCTGTCAAAAAGCCTTTATTTTGTTATTAAAGAAAAGATCAAGGAAAAACAGAAGGTGAATTAAAAAATAATGACCGCCAAACTGAGATTTTTTTTAAAGAATTGAACTACTTATTCTGTTAGTAATGTTTAATCATATCGATCATCATATTGCACATGCATTCTAGTTAGATCATCATATTGCACATGCATTCTAGTTAGATCATCATATTGCACATGCATTCTAGTTAGATCATCATATTGCGCATGCATTCTATTCAAATCATCACATTGCACATGCATTCTAGTTAAATCATCATATTGCACATGCATTCTAGTTAAAAATCCCGAAGTAGCATGAGTTGAAGTCTTTTCAA